>NW_027001380.1:0-7548 GCF_036934945.1 Oncorhynchus masou masou
TGGCACACAACTTTTTATTATAGACCAACGGAACAAAACTAAGCCTTGCATTTGCAGGTTTAAAACTTCTTAAGGCTAGGGGGCACTATTTTCACGTCAGGATGAAAAGTGTGCCCAAAGTAAACTGCCTGCTACTTAGGCCCAGAAGCTAGGATATGCATATTATTATTAGATTTTTATAGATTCACTCGGAAGTTTCTAAAACTGTTTGAATGACGTCTGAGTATAACAGAACTTATTTGGCAGGCGAAACCCCGAGGACGAACCATCCAGGAATGTTTATATTTTGAGATCACTCTTTTGGTCTTTCAATGGAAATCTAGAATTCTAAGGCAGTTGCTTGCAGTTCCTATCGCTTCCGCTAGATGTCAACAGTCTTTAGAAATCAGTTGATGTTTATCTTTTGAGTAATGAAGAAGTAGGACTGTCCAGAACGAGGGTCGAGTGAAGTGTACTGTTGTGGTTGATGCGCACGACCTGAAAGCACGCTCCACTTTGTTTTCCTCCTGTATTGAACACAGTTTAAAAATACCTAAAGCTGGATTAGGAAAGTTGTTTGAAATTTTTGGATCAAGTTTACAGGTAACTAATTAGATAATGTGTAGTCATGTTGGAAAGTGGAGTTGGAACTGGTATTTTCTGAATCATACGCTCCAAATAAATGAACGTTTTGGATATAGAACTACAGAATTTATCGAACAAAAGGACCATTTGTGATGTTTAATGAACATATTGGAGTGCCAACAGAAGAAGATCTTCAGAAGGTAAGGTATGCATTATATGTTATTTTGACTTTTGTGTTGTGCCTGGCAGGTTGAATTATGATTGTCATGTGTGTGTTTGATGGGGTTCTATCCTCAGATAATAGCACGGTTTGCTTTCGCGGTAAAGCCTTGAAATCTGACACTGTGTCTGGATTGTATCAAGAAGTACATTCTTAAATCACTTACCATTGATAATTATTATTACAAGCCTTTTTCTGTTTTTGAACTGGAGCGCTGCTATTTCACTGGGTGTTGTGAAATCAATCCCGTTAAGAGGATTGGCGCGGGAAGGGATCACTAAGAAGTTAAAATATCACTCTAGCAGTTGGTGGATATAAAGTCTAAGATTTTTCATCGGGTGATGAAGAATTTGTTGCAGGATATAATCATTGCCATCTGGTGAGATTAGCATAGGAATAATATGTGCCCTGTTATCTGATGGGACCAGCTACAACTTAGCGTTCTGTCCCGTGCAAGTAAATCAATTGGCTTGTATGCATTTTGAACCGGAGAAACTGTTTAAATTGAAATGGCTGCGGATGTTCACAAGTATGGCACCATAATTTCTGCGATTCCAGCAGTTCATATCTATATCGCAAGTCATATCGCAATATTTGGTTGAAAAATCAATATTCGTTTTTTACCCATATTGTGCAGCCCTTCTAACATCCTGGCAACTTTACCAGAATTATGCAAACATTTGGTGGCACAGTAAGAAAGGAAAAGTGAAATCTTCAGGAGATAAAAGTAGGATCTATATAGGTCAAACCTCGACGACGCTGAACTAAATGTATGTCGCTCTATGGGGACTCTGAATCACAATGGATGTGATAAAGCCTGGTAAAGACAACACTAGCCTCAGTAAGACTCCACTAGCTGAATCAGGTATGTTTGGTTGGGGGTTGGACTGAAAACATACAGAATAGTAGATCTCCAGAAAGAACTGGAGGGTCAACATGCACATATTGGATTCTTTGCCTTCAGATTATTGGTTTTAAAAGTGGAAAAGTACTAGCCTAACTGGCCTAGAATGACCACCAGACGTGTTATCAGCACTAAAAGCAGCCCGCTCCACCTTCTACTGTGCCCCCCAATAGACAATGGCAGAGGAAATCCCAGTGACCTTGTTTTCCACCATCAGTCGTCTAATCCACCCAACAGACTCTGGCCCTCCCAAAGCAACTCACCGAACTATGCAACCGAAATGCTGAGTTAAAATCTAAAATCAACACCATCCTCCAATCCCAACTCCATTCTGGCTTCTAACCCACCACCCATATCTGCCCCCCTAAATCAGAGCTTCCCCAAACTCAGTCCCTACAGTAAATACTGCAGTATACTACAGTAAATTCAGCAAAAATACTGCAGTAATTACTATCGTATTTATACCGTGGTATGCTATAGTATTTGTTTCATGGGTTAAAACAGAATAAATTACAAAAATAAATCTCAAAGTGCATAAAATGAAAAAATAATAATGTAAACAACAAAACAAATATATCTAACCAAGGAAAGCAATAATCAAAGTCTAGGAGGTAGGGAAGCCAGCCGATATAAATTAGTCTTAAGGCCTGCTTTTAAAGCTCCAACAGTCTGAACATAGGCGTGGTGCATGGAGGAAAAGGTAAGGCCCCCACATTATGCGGAGCCTGGTCTTGGGGCATGGAGCAGTTTGTTGTGGCGTGAACATAGGTTGCATGGAGGTGCATAGGATGGAGAGTAAATCTGACAGGTAGGCAGGTCCTTTGGCATTTTAGTCAATTCTTCGAGGAACAGGTTGCAAGGATGAGGGTGGTGTGGGCAGACTTTGTTTGCGTCAGAATCCTTGTGGCACTGTAGTTTAATAATTGAATTTGCAGGCAGGCCACCAAGGTCTGCGTTCCCATAATCATTTTTGGAGAAAATACATGCATGGATTATCTTTTGACCAAAATTGGAGCTGAAGCATTCTATAGTCTACAACAGATGTCTAATTCTATTTAAAAATGTATTAAAATCATATCAGTTTGTCTCAATGTAAACATTTCAAAAGTATTGTGTCAAATACCCTGCAAGTTCAGAAACTGTGGTATTATATTATATAGGAACTGTGTGGTATTATCCGAGACACGCCAACATGTGATGCCATGACTCAAACTCAGCAAAAAAAAGGTCTCACTGTCAACTGCGTTTATTTTCAGCAAATTTAACGTATAAATATTTGTATAAACATAAGATTCAACAACAGACAAACTGAACAAGTTCCACAGACATGTGACTGACAGAAATGGAAAAATGTGTCCCGGAACAAAGGGGGGGGTTCAAAATTAAAAGTTAAAGTCAGAAACCTAGTGTGGCCACCAGCTTCATTAAGAACTGCAGTGCATCTCCTCCTCATGGACTTCACAACATTTGCCAGTTGTTGCTGTGAAATGTTAGCCCACTCTTCCAAAAAGGCACTGGTAAGTTCCCTGACATTTCTGGGGGAATGGCCCAAGCCCTCAACCTCAGATCCAACTATCCCAGGTGTGCTCAATGGGATGAGATCTGGAGCCTGCCGCTGGCCATGCAGAACACTGACAGTCCTGTCTTGCAGGAAATCACGCACAGAACGAAAGCAGTATGGCTGGTGGCATTGTCATGCTGGAGGGCCATGTCAGGATGAGCCTGCAGGAAGGGCATCACATGAGGAGGAGGATGTCTTCCCTGTAACGCACAGCGTTGCGATTGCCTACAACGGCAACAAGCTCCAGTCCGATGATGCTGTAGCATAACGCCCCAGACCATGACAGACACTCCACCTCCAAATCGATCCTGCTCCAGAGTACAAGCCTCGGTGTAAGGTTAATTCCTTTGACGATAAACGTAATCCGACCATCACCCCTGGTGAGACAAAACTGCGACTTGTCAGTGAAGAGCACTTTTTGGTCCAGCGATGGTGGGTTTGTGCCCATAGACAACGTTGTTGCTGGTGATGTCTGGTGAGGACCTTCCTTACAACAGGCCTACAAGCCCTCAGTGCAGGCTCTCTCGGCCTATTGCGGACAGTCTGAGCACTGATGGAGGGATTGCGCTTTCTTGGTGTAACTCGGGCAGTTGTTGTTGCCATCCTCTGTCTTAGGCGTCTCACAGTACGGACATTGCAATTTTATTTCCTGGCCACTTCTGCTGTCCTCATGTCTCAATGCACATGCCTAAGGCACGTTCACACAGATGAGCAGGGACCCTGGGCATCTTTCTTTGGTGTTTTTCAGAGTCAGTAGAAAGGCCTCTTTAGTGTTCTAAGTTTTCATAACTGTGACCTTAATTGTCTATCGTCTGTAAGCTATTAGTGTCTTAACGACCATCCACAGATGCATTTTCATGAATTGTTTATGGTTTATTGAACAAGCATGGGAAACAGTGTTTTAACCCTTTACAATGAAGATCTGTGAAGTTTAGATTTTTTTGAATTATCTTTAACCTCTTACATCTATGGGGGCGCTATTTCATTTTTGGATGAAAAACGTTCCCGTTTTAAACAAGATATTTTGTCACAAAAAGATACTCGACTATGCATATAATTGCTACCGTTCGAAAGAAAACACTCTGACGTGTCCAGAAATACAAAGATCTTCTCTGTGCGTGCCCTATAACGTGAGCTTCAGGCAAAACCAAGATGAGATGGCATCCAGGAAATGACAAGGATTTTTGAGGCTCTGTTTTCCATGGTCTCCTTATATGCCTGTGAACGCGAGAGGAGTAAGTCTGCCCTTTCTGTCGTTTCCCAAGGTGTCTGCAGCATTGTGACGTATTTGTAGGCAGATCATTGGAAGATTGACCATAACAGACCACATTTACCACGTGTCCGCCCGGTGTCCTGCGCCGAAATTGGTGCGCAAAAGTCACCTGCCAGTATTTTTCCATACGATACAGAGAGTAAAGCAAGCTTCCACGAACTGCATGTCAATGAAGAGATATGTGAAAAAACACCTTGAGGACTGATTCCAAACAACGTTTGCCATGTTTCGGTCGATATTATGTAGTTAATCCGGAAAAGTTTTACGTTGTAGGTGACTGCATTTTCGGTTCGTTTCGGTAGCCAGACGCAATGTAGAAAACGGAACGATTTCTCCTACACACAGACGCTTTCAGGAAACACTGCGCATTTGGTATGTGACTGAGAGTCTCCTCATTGAAAACATCAGAAGCTCTTCAAAGGTAAATGATTTTATTTATTTGGTTATCTGGTTTTTGTGAAAATGTTGCGTGCTACATGCTACACAAAATGCTATGCTAGCTTTGCATACCTTTACACAAATTAGTCAATTTCTATGGTTCAAAAGCATATTTTGAAAATCTGAGATGACAGTGTTGTTAAGAAAAGGCTAAGCTTGAGAGCAAACGCATTATTTTAATTTTATTTGCGATTTTCAGAAATCGTTAACGTTGCGTTATGCTAATGAGCCTGAGGCTTTAGTCACGATCCCGGATCCGGGATGGGGAGTTTCAAGAAGTTAAAAGAAGGTGTTTACATAAAAACAGTGTGCATTGACTTCTCTCCCCATAGGAATACATTGCCTGCTCCCCTAAATACAACCTGGAGTCTATATGGGTTATGAATGCTGTATGAACCTGTCTTCTATGACATTCCATCAGACCACTATGAGGTCTACCTGTGTCGATTCTAAGCTTCCTGTGCCAACCGGAAGTGCCATAATTGGTGTCTCAGGGGCTGTTTGGAAGGGTTAAAAAAATCAGATCTGTCCAAAACTTCATATGTGTGATTAGTCAACCCCCATGAACTGTAAATCAGTCATTTTTCCCATAAAATTCAAAGGAAACTAAATCACACAGATACACAACTTGGATGGAGGGCATTGGGGTGTGTAGAGACTGACAGCCTCCAATAGTTAGCTTTGTTCGAGCTAAAAGAACCGTCAGACTAGAGTTCCAAACTTTAGAATCCTGTTCTAGACCTCAGGTCGATAGTGCGTGGTGAGTTACGGCGCTCTAGAAGGTTCTCGGACCGAGAAACAGCGTCGGAACATTTGCAATGACTTCAATTCATTTTGACCATTACGAAAAATGGCGACATTTAGAAATGTCCCAGAGACACAAGACTAGGTGCATTGTGACCGTCTCGGCCCATAGAGACAGAAACCCAACATCTCTGTCCGATAGCTCATTCAAGGACCCCGTAGCAAGGCATGGAAAAAGTGGATTTTCAGCACCAATTAGCTTTTACTCGGACTCCAAATGACCTATCGAAACAAACTGGGACGGGTCGCCACATAGGACTACACATAATGTCCGAACTGGCCCCACAGCTAGAAAGTAACTATGTGTTTTATGTTTTTTTTTATGGTTTGAACCTGCGTTGTGAATTTTGGGCCAGCTCTGCAGCATGTGATACTTGGCTCCTAAACGAGTTGGGAAAAGTGGGTTTGGTGTCAGTTTGTATCAGTTTGGTGTCAGAATGATATCAAATTGACTGATGGACGGTGACTTGCAGGTGACTCTTGTCCATTTGCAATATGTTTAAGCGGTGAGGTACCATCACCAAAAGCGACATTCTGAAATCAACCCTAACGAGCGATGGAGAGGTACCAGAATCACTGCCCAGCCATCCCGAGGTCATCGGGCCAGTCAATTTGGCATTCCTGCATGATTTTTATGGCATGACAAATTGGTGATGGTGAATGCCCAGTTAACCATATGGCAAATGCACAGTGACTTTGAAAGGGTGAGAAACATTACCAAATGGACATTCTGAAATCAACCCTAATGAGCGATGGAGAGGTACCAGAATCACTGCCCAGCCATCCCGAGTTCATCGGGCCAGTCAATTTGGCATTCCTGCACGATTTTTATAGCATGACAAAGTGGTGATGGTGAATGCCCAGTTAACCATATGGCAAATGCACAGCGACTTTGAAAGGGTGAGAAAACATTACCAAATGGACATTCTGGAATCAACCCTAACGAGCGATGGAGAGGTACCAGAATCACTGCCAAGCCATCCCGAGTTCATCGGGCCAGTCAATTGGCATTCCTGCATGATTTTTTCAGTGACTTTGCAAAAGTGAGAAAACATTTGCAATGCAGTATTTGAAAGAGTGAAAAATCACCAAATGTTCTGGAATCGTACTAACGATGGAAATTAGAATCACTGAAGCCATCCCAAGTTCATCGGGCCAGTCAATTTGGCATTCCTGCATGATTTTTATAGCATGACAAATTGGTATTGGTGAATGCCCCGGTTAACCATATGGCAATGCACAGTGACTTTGGTGAGAAAGCATATAAATGGACATGATGAAATCAACACCACAGTGATTGAAGAGACAGCAATCACTGTACGACCATCCCGAGTTCATCAGGCCAGTCAATTTTCATTTCTGAAGGTTTTTGAGCATGTCAAATTTCTTATGACATTTGGCCCCCACAAAACATATGCCTTATGCACAAGTAAAAAAAAAAAAATTATGATAATAAAATATGACTAAAGTATGTTGATACAGTTCTTATACGTGTGTAATTGACACAAAATTCTAAAGAATTTCGAAAAACGGTCCAGAAAGCACTTTTTAGGGGTGTGTGAAGTTTTTTATGAAATTTTGCAATTATTGACTTTTGACTTCTGACTTCCTATGAAATCATATTGCAGATGGAGAAAACACATGCAATAATCGCAGTAAAGCAAAAAAAATAAAAAAATTATGATAATAAAATTGGACAAAAGTATATTCATACAGTTCTTACACATGTGTAATTGACCAAAAAAGCGAAAGAATTTCGAAAAACGGTCCAGAAAGCACTTTTT
>NW_027001381.1:0-7548 GCF_036934945.1 Oncorhynchus masou masou
ATAAAGGGGGGAGGAGGGGAGGAGAGGTCGCTGAGGTCCTACAGAGGTGGGAGGAGTAGAGGTCACTGAGTTCCTACAGAGGGGGGAGGAGGAGTTCACTGAGGTCCTAAAGAGGGGGGAGGAGGGGAGGAGAGGCCGCTGAGGTCCTACAGAGAGGGGGAGGAGGGGAGGAGAGGTCGCTGAGGTCCTACAGAGGGGGGAGGAGGGGAGGGAGTTCACTGAGGTCCTACAGAGGGGGGAGGAGGGGAGGGGAGTTCACTGAGTTCCTACAGAGGGGGAGGAGGGGAGGGGAGTTCACTGAGGTCCTACAGAGGGGGAGGAGGGGAGGGGAGTTCACTGAGGTCCTACAGAGAGGGGAGGAGGAGAGGTCACTGAGGTCCTATAGAGGGGGAGGAGTAGAGGTCACTGGAGTTCCTACAGAGGGGGAGGGGGGAGGGGAGTTCACTGAGGTCCTACAGAGGGGGGAGGAGTAGAGGTCACTGAGTTCCTACAGAGGGGGAGGAGGGGAGGAGAGAGTCGCTGAGGTCCTACAGAGGGGGAGGAGGGGAGGAGGAGGAGAGGTCACTGAGGTCCTACAGAGGGGGAGGAGGGAGGAGAGGTCGCTGAGGTCCTATAAAGGGGGAGGAGGGGAGGAGAGGTCGCTGAGGTCCTACAGAGGGGGAGGAGGGGGAGGAGTTCACTGAGGTCCTACAGAGGGGGAGGAGGGGAGGAGAGATCACTGAGGTCCTATAGAAGGGGAGGAGGGAGTAGAGGTCACTGAGGTCCTACAGAGGGGGAGGAGGGGAGGAGGGGAGGAGAGGTCACTGAGGTCCTATAGAAGGGGGAGGAGGAGAGGTCACTGAGGTCCTACAGAGGGGGAGAAGGGGAGGAGGGGAGGAGAGGTCACTGAGGTCCTACAGAGGGGGGAGGAGGGGAGTTGAGATCATTGAGGTCCTACAGAGGGGGGAGGAGGGGAGGAGAGATCACTGAGGTCCTATAGAAGGGGGAGGAGGGGAGTAGAGGTCACTGAGGTCCTACAGAGGGGGGAGGAGGGGAGGAGAGGTCACAGAGGTCCTACAGAGGGGGGAGGAGGGGAGGAGAGGTCACTGTGGTCCTACAGAGGGGGGATAGAGGGTATTAGGTGGATATATCTATGATAGACAGAGAGGAAGGAGAGGAGTGGGGAAGAGAGGGAGGAGGAGGTAGGAGAGGAGAGTGGTGACAGACAGAGACTGTTCTCTCCTCTAACTCTTTAATCCCACTGAGCCACAGGCAGAAGCAAAGACTAGTCAGCACCTCTGCTGCCAACTCACTCTCTCCCTCCCTCTCATGCTCTCTCAACCTCTATCTCAACCTCTCTCTCATCCAGTTCTCCATCTCTCTCATCCTCTCTCTCTCCCAACCTCTCTCTCATCCTCTCATCCTCCTCATCATCTATCACTCTTTCCGGCCTTCTCTCTCATCTTCTATCACTCTATCCGGTCTTCTCGCTCTCATCTTTTTTCTCATACAATTTTACCCTCTTTTACTCACCCTGACCCACTCTCCATCTTTTTTGTTTGTCTCTCACTATACCCACTCACTTCCTTTTTCACTCCCCCTCTCTGCATCTCCCTTTCCTTGTCTTCCATGTCGTTACCAGTGCACCAAGTCTGGAACAAACAGGACCCTAAACAGCTTCTACCCCCAAGCCATTAGACTGCTAAACAAGACTGCAAAATAGCTAATCAAATGGCTACCTGAACTACCTGCATTTATCCTTTTTGCACTGACTTTGTTGAACTGAGTTATGAAAACACACTGCACACTACCCACATACTGGACTCTACCCATACTACCCACACACTCTGCTCTACCCACACTTCCTATACACTGGACTCCACTCACACTACCCACACACTGGACTCTAATCACAATACCCACACACTCTACTCTACCCACACTACCTATACACTGGACTCTACCCACACTACCCACACACTCTACTCTACCCACACTACCCACACACCGGACTCTACCCACACTACCTATACACTGGACTCTACCCACACTACCCACACACCGGACTCTACCCACACTACCTATACACTGGACTCTACCCACACTACCCACACACTGGACTCTACAAGCACTACCTACACACTGGACTCTACCCACACTACCCACACACTGGACCCTACAAACACTACCTACACACTGGACCCTACAAACACTACCTACATACTGGACTCTACCCAATCACTGGACTCTACCCACACTACCTATATACTGGACTCTACCCACACTACCCACACACTGGACTCTACCCACACTACCCACACACTAGACTCTACCCACACTACCCACACACTCTACTCTACCCACACTACCCACACACTCTACTCTACCCACACTACCCACACACTGGACTCTAATCACACTACCCACACACTGGACTCTACCCACACTACCTATACACTGGACTCTACCCACACTACCCACACACTGGTCTCCACACACTGGACTCTACCCACACACTGGACTCTACCCACACTACCCACACACTGGACACTGCCCACACTATTCACACACAGGACTCTACCCACACACTGTACTCTACCCACACACTGGACACTACCTACACTACCCACACACTGGACTAACTTTACACATTGGACTCTACTCACACACTGAAACAGTGTGTGTGTGTGTGTGTGTGTGTGTGTGTGTGTGTGTGTGTGTGTGTGTGTGTGTGTGTGTGTGTGTGTGTGTGTGTGTGTGTGTGTGTGTGTGTGTGTGTGTGTGTGTGTGTGTGTGTGTTGGAATGTAGAATGTGTGAGTGTGTGAGTGTGGGTAGAATCTGGTTAGTGGGCATAGAGCTGGAGCAAGAAAGTCAGTGCAAATTAAAAGGGCTTACCTTTTGCAGCAATTACAGCTGCAAGTCTCTTGGGGTATGTCTCTATATAAGCTTGGCACATCTAGCCACTGGGATTTTTCCCCATTCTTCAAGGCAAAACTGCTTCAGCTCCTTCAAGTTGGATGGATTCCACTGGTTTACACCAATCTTTAAATCATACCACAGACTCTCAATTGGATTGAGGTCTGGGCTTTGACTAGGCCATTCCAAGTCATTTTAATGTTTTCCCTTAAACCACACGAGTGTTGCTTTAGCAGTATGCTTAGGGTCATTTTTTGGCTGGAAGGTGAACCTCCATCTCAGTCTCAAATCTCTGGAAGACTGAAAAAGGTTTCCCTCAAGAATTTCCCTGTATTTAGCGCCATCCATCATTCCTTCAATTCTGACCAGTTTCCCAGTCCCTGCCGATGAAAAACATCCCCACAGCATGATGCTGCCACCACCATGCTTCACTGTGGGGATGGTATTCTTGGGGTGATGAGAAGTGTTGGGTTTGCGCCAGGCATTTTCCTTGATGGTCAAAAATATAAATTTTAGTCTCATCTGACCAGAGTACCTTCTTCCATGTGTTTGGGGAGTCTCCCACATGCCTTTTGGCGAACACCAAACGTGTTTGCTTATTTTTTTCTTTAAGAAATGGCTTTTTTCTGGCCACTATTCTGTAAAGCCCAGCTCTGTGGAGTGTACAGCTTAAAGTGGTCCTATGGACAGATACTCCAATTTCCGCTGTGAAGCTTTGCAGCTCCTTCTGGGTTATCTTCTGTCTCTTTGTTGTCTCTCTGATTAATGCCCTTCTTGCCTGGTCCGTGAGTTTTGGTGGGCGGCCCTCTCTTGACAGGTTTGTTGCGGTGCCATATTCCTTCCATTTTTTAATAATGGATTTAATGGTGCTCTGTGGGATGTTGAACTTTTTCTGATATTTTTTATAACCCAACCCTGATCTGTACTTCTCCACAACTTTGTCCCATACTTGTTTGAAGAGCTCCTTGGTCTTCATGGTACCGCTTGCTTGGTGGTGCCCCTTGCCTAGTGGTGTTGCAGACTCTGGGGCCTTTCAGAGCAGGTGTATATATACTGAGATCATGTGACAGATCATGTGACACTTAGATTGCACACAGGTGGACTTTATTTAACTAATTATGTGACTTCTGAAGGTAATTGGTTGCACCAGATCTTATTTAGGGGCTTCATAGCTAAGGGGTGAATACATATGCACGGACCGCTTTTCAGTTTTTTATTTTTTATAATTTTTTGAATCAAGTAATTTTTTTTTCCATTTCACTTCACTAATTTAATTTAAATGACAGGTTGTAATGCAACAAAATAAAAAACCGGCAAGGGGGATGAATACTTTTGCAAGGCACTGTAGGTATTACACTGTAATTATTACACTGTAGGTATTACACTGTAGGTATTACACTGTAGATATTGCACTGTAGGTATTACACTGTAGGTATTACACTGTAGGTATTACACTGTGTTACGACAAATGAGTGAGGAGGTGTGGAGTCAGGCACAGAGAGCAAAAGATGTGGGAAAAAACACGCTTTATTGTCCAGGAAAAATAACATGAACAAAAGTAGGAAAACAAATGATCAGAAATGATAACGGACAGCGCAAAACCCAAAATACAAACAAAATACACTCAAACACAGAACAGACAAACAAGCCCGCCTGAAACAGAAAGCGTGAACAAACTATATAACCCCACCCTAACAACCAAAACAAACAGGTGATACAATCAGACAGAAACCAAAGGAACACAGAACAACGGATCGGTGATAGCTAGTAGACCGGAGACGACGACCGCCGAGCGCCACCCGAACAAGAAGGGAGTCACCTTCAGTGTCTATTCCGTGACAGTACCCCCTCCGATGCGCAGCTGGCCTCGGGGACGACTCGGGGCCGAGGCGCCGGGCAATCCGGACGGAGGCATGGAACTCTCTCAACATAGATGGATCTAGAATATCCCTCACCGGAACCCAGCACCTCTCCTCCGGACCGTACCCCTCCCAGTCAACGAGGTACTGCAAGCCCCTCACCCAGCGTCTCGAGTCCAGAATAGCTCGTATCGTGTACGCCCGGGACCCCTCGATGTCCAGAGGGGCGGAGGAACCTCTGGAACCCTCACCTTCCTGCATGGGACCAGCTACCACCGGCCTGAGAAAGACATGAAACGAGGTTAATACGACAATACGAAGGAAGTAATAATCGATAACAAACCTCGTTTATTCTCCTCAGGACTTGAAATGGCCCTATACACTGCGGACCCAGCTTCCGGCAGGGCAAGCGGAGGGGCAGGTTTTCGGGTCGAGAGCCAGACCCTGTCCCCAGGTGCAAACACGGGGCCTCACCGCAGTGACGTTCAGCGCTCTTCTTCTGCCTTACACTCGCTGGCGAATGACTCTTGGACAGCCCTCCAGGTCTCCTTAGAGCGCTGCACCCACTCCTCCACCGCAGGAGCCTCAGTCTGGCTCTGATGCCACGGTGCCAGGACCGGCTGGTACCCCAACACGCACTCAAATGGTGACATGTTGGTAGAGGAGTGGCTTAGTGAGTTCTGGGCTATTTCTTCCCAGGGAATATATCTCGCCCACTCCCCTGGTCCGGTCCTGGCAATACGACCGCAGAAACCTACCCACCTCCTGGTTCACTCTCTCCACCTGCCCATTACTCTCCGGTGATACCCTGAGGTCAGGCTGACCGAGACCCCCAGACGTTCCATAAAATGCACTCCATACACGGGAGATAAACTGGGGGCCCCGATCAGAAACTATATCCTCGGGCACCCCGTAGTGCCGGAAGACATGGGTGAAAAAGCTTCCGCAGTCTGTAGGGCCGTAGGGAGACCGGGCAATGGGATAAGACGGCAGGACTTAGAGAACCGATCCACAACGACCAGGATCGTTGTGTTACCCTGAGAGGGGAGAAGGTCAGTAAGAAAATCCACCGATAGATGGGTCCAAGGCCGCTGTGGAACGGGAAGAGGTTGTAATTTACTCCGTGGCAGGTGTCTAGAGCTCTACTTCACAAGACACCGAACAGGAGGAGACATAGAATCGCACATCCCTCCTCAAAGTTGGCCACCAGTACTTCCTCTGGAAGACCCTCACACTGTCCTAAAATACCTGGCACCTGGACGAGGTAGACAATGAGCCCATCGAATCAATTGACTCGCTTTCTAACAGCAAGCGGGACGCACTACAACCCTCCGGACACTGTGGAGGCGCAGGTCCCTCCCTTAGCGCCGCCGATGTCCGCACCACATCCCATATTACTGGTGCCACCAGCTTAGCTGCCGGAATGATGGGAGTAGGATCGATGGACCTGTCCTCAGTGTCATAGAGTCTTGATAGCGCGTCGGCCTTAGTGTTGAGGGAACCTGGTCTATACGAGATAGTAAAACGAAATCTGGTGAAATACATGGCCCACCTTGCCTGACGCAGGATTCAGTCTCCTAGCTGATCGGATATACTCCAGGTTACGGTGGTCAGTCCAGATAAGGAAAGGGTGCTTAGCCCCCTCAAGCCAGTGTCTCCACACCTTCAGGCCTTAACCATAGCCAACAACTCCCTATCCCCACATCATAATCCCGCTCCGCTGGCCCGAGTTTTTTCTGAAAAAAAGGCACAGGGGCGGAGCTTCGGTGGCGCACCAACGCTGTGAGAGCACCGCTCCAACTCCCAGCCTCGGATGCGTCCACCTCTACTATAAACGTTAAAGAAGGGTCCGGATGCGCCAACACCGGCGCCTCAGTGAACATCGCTTCAACTTACGAAAGCTCCGCGTCCGCCCTGCTGTAAACCACCAGCAGTGAGGAAATAGGGGCAGCACCTGCCCCCCCTTCACCAGTGAGGTAATAGGGGCAGCTACCTGACCAAACTGACGTTTGGAAAACTCACATTTCTCCGCTCACATACAGGTCATGCTCCAGCAGTCGCCTAAGAACCTTGCGCACCAGAGATACATGCCAGGTGCGTGTAGCGGAGTAGATCAAAATATCGTCAATATACACCACTACACCCTGTCCGTGCAAGTCTCTGAGAATCTCATCCACGAAAGATTGAAATATAGCTGGAGCATTCTTTAAACCGTATGGCATGACGAGGTACTCATAATGGCCAGAAGTAGTGCTAAATGCAGTTTTCCACTCATCTCCATCCCGAATACGCACCAGATTATAAGCACTCCTGAGATCCAGTTTAGTGAAGAACTGCGCTCCGTGAAATGATTCCACTACCGTAGCAATGAGAGGTAGTGGGTAACTAAAACCCCCCGTGATGGAATTTAGACCTCTATAATCAATACACGGACGCAAACCACCATCTTTTTTCGTCACAAAAAAGAAACTCGAAGAGACAGGTGACATGGAGGGCCGAATGTACCCCTGTCCCAGAGCCTCGGTGATATAAGTTTCCATAGCCACAGTCTCCTTCTGGGACAAAGGATACACATGACTCCTGGGGAGTGCAGCGTTAAAGAAGCGGGCCGAACAAACTATATATAACCCCACCCTAACAACCAAACAAGAAACAGGTGATACCAATCAGACAAAACCAAAGGAACACAGAACAATGGATCGGTGATAGCTAGTAGACCGGCGACGACGACTGCCGAGCGCCACTCGAACAAGAAGGGGAGTCACCTTCGGTAATATTCGTGACACACTGTAG
>NW_027001382.1:0-7546 GCF_036934945.1 Oncorhynchus masou masou
TCCCATTCTAGACCAGCTAGCCAGCATCCATCCATCCTCTCCTAGACCAGCTTGCCAGCATCCATCCATCCTCTACTAGACCAGCTAGACAGCATCCATCCATCCTCTACTAGACCAGCTAGCCAGCATCCATCCATCCTCTACTAGACCAGCTAGCCAGCATCCATCCATCCATCCTCTACTAGACCAGCTAGCCAGCATCCATCAATCCTATCCTAGACCAGCTAGCCAGCATCCATCCATCCTCTACTAGACCAGCTAGCCAGCATCAATCCATCCTCTACTAGACCACCTAGCCAGCATCCATCCTCTCCTAGACCAGCTAGCCAGCATCCATCCTCTCCTCTCTTGACCAGATAGCCACCATCAATCCTCTCATCTACTGAACCAGCTAGCCAGCATCCATCCATCCACTCCTAGACTAGCTAGCCAGCATCCATCATCTCCTAGACCAGCTAGCTGGCATCCATCCTCTCCTAGACCAGCTAGCCAGCATCCATCCAGCCTCTCCCTAGACCAACTAGCCAGCATCCATCCATCCTCTCTAGACCAGCAAGCCAGCATCCATCCATTCATCCTCTCCTAGTCCAGCTAGCCAGCATCCATCCTCTCCTATACCAGCTAGCCAGCACATCCATCCTCCCCTCTCCTAGGCCAGTTAGACAGCATCCTTCCATCCTCTCCTAGACCAGCTAGCCAACATCCATCCATCCTCTCCTATCTCCTGCTAGGCCAGCTCATCCATCCTCTCCTTGACCAGCTTGCCAGCATCAGCACATCTTCTCCTAGTCCAGCTAGCCAGCATCCATCTCTCCTAGACCACTAGGCCAGCATCCAAAGACCAGCTAGCCATCCATCCATCCATCCTCTCCTAGACCAGCTAGCCAGCACCCATCCATCCTCTCCTAGACCAGCTAGCCAGCATCCATCGTCTCCTCTCCTAGACAAGCTAGCCAGCATCCATCCATCCTCTCCTAGACCAGCTAGCCAGCATCCATCCTCCCCTCTCCTAGACCAGCTTGCCAGCATCCATCCATCCATCCTCTCCTCTTTTACACCAGCTAGCCAGCATCCATCCTCTCCTCCACTAGGCCAGATAGCAAGCATCCATCCTCTTCTAGACCAGCTAGTCAGCATCCATCCAGCCTCTCCTAGACCAGCTAGCCAGCATCCATCCATCCACTCCTAGACCAGCAAGCCAGCATCCATCCATCCTCTCCTAGTCCAGCTAGCCAGCATCCATCTTCTCCTCTTTTAGACCAGCTAGCCAGTATCCATCCTCTCCTCCTCTTCACTAGGCCAGCTAGCCACATCCATCCTCTCCTCTACTAGGCCAGCTAGCCAGCATCCATCTTCTCCTCTTTAGACCAGCTAGCCAGTATCCATCCTCTCCTCTCCTCCACTAGGCCAGCTAGCCAGCATCCATCCTATCCTCTTTACACCAGCTAGCCAGCATCCATCCTCTCCTCTCCACTAGTAGACCACACAAGCATCCATCCTCTCTTCATCTTTACTATAAAATCAAGCCAGCATCCACTCTCTCCTCTACAAGACTAGCTAGCTAGCCAGCATCCATCCATCCATCCATCCATCCATCCTCTCCCATTCTAGACCAGCTAGCCAGCATCCATCCATCCTCTCCTAGACCAGCTTGCCAGCATCCATCCATCCTCTACTAGACCAGCTAGACAGCATCCATCCATCCTCTACTAGACCAGCTAGCCAGCATCCATCCATCCTCTACTAGACCAGCTAGCCAGCATCCATCCATCCATCCTCTACTAGACCAGCTAGCCAGCATCCATCAATCCTATCCTAGACCAGCTAGCCAGCATCCATCCATCCTCTACTAGACCAGCTAGCCAGCATCAATCCATCCTCTACAAGACCACCTAGCCAGCATCCATCCTCTCCTAGACCAGCTAGCCAGCATCCATCCTCTCCTCTCCTTGACCAGATAGCCACCATCAATCCTCTCATCTACTGAACCAGCTAGCCAGCATCCATCCATCCACTCCTAGACTAGCTAGCCAGCATCCATCATCTCCCTAGACCAGCTAGCTGGCATCCATCCTCTCCTAGACCAGCTAGCCAGCATCATCCAGCCTCTCCTAGACCAGCTAGCCAGCATCCATCCATCCTCTCCTAGACCAGCAAGCCAGCATCCATCCATTCATCCTCTCCTAGTCTAGCCAGCATCCATCCTCTCCTATACCAGCTAGCCAGCATCCATCCTCCCCTCTCCTAGGCCAGTTAGACAGCATCCTTCCATCCTCTCCTAGACCAGCTAGCCAACATCCATCCATCCTCTCCTAGTCCTGCTAGCCAGCATCCATCCTCTCCTATACCAGCTAGCCAGCATCCATCCTCCCCTCTCCTTGGCCAGTTAGACAGCATCCTTCCATCCTCTCCTAGACCAGCTAGCCAACATCCATCCATCCTCTCCTAGTCCTGCTAGCCAGCATCCATCCATCCTCTCCTTGACCAGCTTGCCAGCATCCATACATCTTCTCCTAGTCCAGCTAGCCAGCATCCATCCTCTCCTAGACCATGTAGCCAGCATCCATCCATCCTCTACGAGACCAGCTAGCCATCATCCATCCATCCTCTCCTAGACCAGCTAGCCAGCACCCATCCATCCTCTCCTAGACCAGCTAGCCAGCATCCATCGTCTCCTCTCCTAGACAAGCTAGCCAGCATCCATCCATCCTCTCCTAGACCAGCTAGCCAGCATCCATCCTCCCCTCTCCTAGACCAGCTTGCCAGCATCCATCCATCCATCCTCTCCTAGTCCAGCTAGCCATTATCCATCTTCTTCTCTCCTAGACCAGCTAGCCAGCATCTATCCATCCATCCTGTCCTACACCAGCTAGCCAGCATCTATCCATCCTCTACTAGACCAGCTAACCAGCATCCATCCATCCTCTCCTCTACAATACCTTCTTGCCATCATCCATCCATCCTCTCCTAGACCAGCTAGCCATCATCCATCATCTCCTCTCCTAGACCAGCTAACCAGCATCCATCCATCCTCTCCTAGACCAGCTATTCAGCATTCACCATCCTATCCAAGACCAGCTAGCCAGCATCCATCCATCCTCTCCTAGACCTGCTTGCCAGCATCCATCCATCCTCTCCTAGACCAGCTAGCCAGCATCCATCCATCCTCTCCTAGACCAGCTAGCCAGCATCCATCCATCCTCTCCTAGACCAGCTAGCCAGCATCCATCCATCCTCTCCTAGACCAGCTAGCCAGCATCCATCCATCCTCTCCTAGACCAGCTAGCCAGCATCCATCCATCCTCTCCTAGACCAGCTAGCCAGCATCCATCCATCCTCCTAGACCAGCTAGCCAGCATCCATCCATCCTCTCCTAGACCAGCTAGCCAGCATCCATCCATCCTCTCCTAGACCAGCTAGCCAGCATCCATCCATCCTCTCCTAGACCAGCTAGCCAGCATCCATCCATCCTCTCCTAGACCAGCTAGCCAGCATCCCATTCATCCTCTCCCTAGACCAGCTAGCCAGCATCTCCATCCATCTTCTCCCAGACCAATAGCCAGCATCCATCCATCCTCTCCTAGACCAATAGCCAGCATTCATCAATCCTATCCTAGACCAGCTAGCCAGCATCCATCCATCCTCTCCTAGACCTGCTTGCCAGCATCCATCCATCCTCTCCTAGACCTGCTAGCCAGCATCCATCCATCCTCTACTAGACCAGCTAGCCAGCATCCATCCATCCTCTCCTAGACCAGCTAGCCAGCAACCATCCATCCTCTCCTAGACCTGCTAGCCAGCATCCATCCATCCTCTCCTAGACCAGCTAGCCTGCATCCATCCATCCTCTCCTAGACCAGCTAGCCAGCATCCATCCATCCTCTCCTAGACCAGCTAGCCAGCATCCATCCATCCTCTCCTAGACCAGCTAGCCAGCATCCATCCATCCTCTCCTAGACCTGCTAGCCAGCAACCATCCATCCTCTCCTAGACCAGCTAGCCAGCATTCATCAATCCTATCCTAGACCAGCTAGCCAGCATCCATCCATCCTCTCCTAGACCAGCTAGCCAGCATCCATCCATCCTCTCCTAGACCTGCCCAAGCCAGCATCATCCCATCCTCTACTAGACCAGCTAGCCAGCATCCATCCATCCTCTCCTAGACCAGCTAGCCAGCAACCATCCATCCTCTCCTAGACCAGCTAGCCAGCATCCATCCATCCTCTCCTAGACCAGCTAGCCTGCATCCATCCATCCTCTACTAGACCATTTCGTAGTGCTGAGCTATTAACTATTAAAATCCGTCAGATTTTTGGTCTTCAGTTACACCTGGTCTATTTGTTTTGCAACCGTAGATACCAATCATTCTTCACCGTGACTAACGGTGGCTGAGCAATGAGCGCTGTCTGTGAGACAAGGGTGGACCCCCGAAGGGCCTTTTTATTTTTTATAAAATGTTGGTAGAGTTTGAATGGTTTGCTATGAAAAGCAGAGACTCTCATGAACAGGCTCATGTAATATATTTTCCTCTATGACCTCACAAAGCTCCACAAGAGTCGTTAAAAGGTAAGGGGCTCTTCAACATAGAAGATCATAGGATATCTCAGGACATAGTGTCTATAATACTGTAATAAGCTCACATAATATCTCTCACAAACTCCAAACTCCACATAGTTAAGCCAGTATCCATCCTCTCCTCTCCTCATCTGTCCCTCCCACCACGATGCCACAGTGAGACATTGCAGGCAGCTGTAGACGACCGTGCCGTGGTCAAGTTGAGCTGTGGATGTGTGATGTACATCATCTGTAATCAGATAAGTTGGGTACCAAATGTCTGCTTCCCCTCACAGAGAAAATGTGTCTACTGAACTGAGAGCCAGAATGCCACTGTCACATTAACAGACAGAGAGAAAAGAGAGAGACAGAGAGACAGAGAGACAGAGAGGGAGAGGAGAGGGAGAGAAGAGAGAGAGAGAGAGGAGAGAGAATGCAGTCTGTTGCCTGGGCTATAAACAAACACCCAAAGATGTTTTGCATGACTGAAAACACTGCCAGCTCTTTCAGGCGGAGGGCCAAGAGATAATGTTGAAAGGCTGCGATTCCTCTCTCTCTATCTCTCTCCCTCTGTCTATCTCTCTCTTAACTCTTTAACCCATTCAATTGGTTCAAGCAAGAGTGCATATTTTAATATGCATGACAGAATGTCACATTATGAAAAAGACAAAACAGTCTGCCATTACGCTATTGTACCTTCTATTTAATTTGCACATAAAACCGCGCCTTCATGTCGGCAAGGCAACACGTCGGCAAGGCAACACGTCGGCAAGCAACGTGCATTTTGATCTGCGGAGGAAAGCTCGGGGAGCTTTCAAGTGTATTGTTTTTAATGAGGTATTACTGCACATTGTGAGTAATTGTTTCGGCCAAAGAATGCGTTGCTAGCTGAGGTAAACTTTCCCTCGGTTCCTTTTAGTGTTATCCATCACTGTTCAGTAATGAGAAGGCATTATTAAACTCTTGTTTCTCCGGGTCATAGTGGATCGTTCATTGTTATTTACTTCCCTAGAGCTATTATTATTTTTTTTGCCTGTCAGAAAGGGCTAGCTAGGCTAGTTAATGTTGTTATCCTCACTGAGATTTTGCTTCCAGCATGCTGGCAAAGTTAGCCAATTATTTGTGTATCTCTGGGGTTGGAAAAATAAGCAAACATGAGAAACAAAATGGCTAATTATAGGAATGCAATTTATTAAAATGTTAAAAGTGTAAGTAATGTTATGAGTCTGAACAGGATAGGGATATTTAACAGATGGATGACTGGATGTGTTTCCCACAATAATAAAGTCCTTACCAGACACCCCATTTAACAACAATACAAATGTTGTTCATATCTATTCATCTTTGATGTAGCATTGTCAGAATAGGTTAGTATAGTACAGTATTGCATTGTGTTGTATAGTATAGTATATTTTTTAAATTTAATTTATATTTCTATGGATTTGTTATTGTAAAACAGAATAGTGCCTTGAATAATAATTTATTTCTGAATTTATTTAAAGCAGTTTAGAACTATAATGTAATTTTCTTCAGAACAGACAGAGAGGAAGGTCAGACTAGACCCTGGGCCAGTGGGTTAACTGCCTGTTCAAGGGGCAGAACGACAGATTTATACCTTGTCAGCTTGGTGATTTGAACTTGCAGCCTTCAACACTGGTCAATGCTCTAACCACTAGGCTGCACCCTGACCTCCATTATTAAATTGAGACATTTAGAGACACAGGTTGCTGGCATGTATCATCTAACCTTTTTTTCCACCAAGTGTGTGTCTCCAAATCTCAGCTTGACTGGAAAAAAACACAACCCCCTCTCTTACTATCCCTCTTTATAGAGAGTAATAAAAGGGGAAAATCTCCTATGCAGACTGCAGAATCTGCAGAGCTTTGCCAAAACACTGCTCATCCAAAGTCATTTGCAGCAAAAATCCATTATCGTCATCACTTCTGGTGATGAATTCCCTGTGATGGTGGCGGGCCCGCAGCAGTCTCCACTCATAATGCCATTCTGCTCTTGTTGGCAGCGCTCCCCTTCAGATAGCTCACTCTGCTCCCAGCACCCAGCCCAGTGCCAGACAGAGAGGCAGGAGGGTGTGCTGGGTTTAGCTGGGTTGGATTGGGTTGTGCCTCTTTAAGCACAAAAATACACAAAAGGGTGGTAGGAAGGTATTGCACCCTCCTGGTTGGTTGGTCTGCCAGTCAGTCAGCCAGTCAGTCAGCCAGTCAGTCAGCCAGTCAGCCAGTCAGTCAGCCAGTCAGTCAGCCAGTCAGCCAGTCAGTCAGCCAGTCAGTCAGTCAGCCAGTCAGCCAGTCAGTCAGCCAGTCAGCCAGTCAGTCAGCCAGTCAGTCAGTCAGTCAGCCAGTCAGTCAGTCAGCCAGTCAGTCAGCCAGTCAGTCAGCCAGTCAGTCAGCCAGTCAGTCAGCCAGTCAGCCAGTCAGCCAGCCAGTCAGTCAGTCAGCCAGTCAGTCAGCCAGTCTGCCAGTCAGTCAGCCAGTCAGTCAGCCAGTCAGTCAGCCAGTCAGCCAGTCAGTCAGCCAGTCAGCCAGTCAGTCAGTCAGTCAGCCAGTCAGCCAGTCAGTCAGTCAGCCAGTCAGCCAGTCAGTCAGTCAGCCAGTCAGCCAGTCAGCCAGTCAGTCAGCCAGTCAGTCAGCCAGTCAGCCAGTCAGCCAGTCAGCCAGTCAGCCAGTCAGTCAGCCAGTCAGCCAGTCAGTCAGCCAGTCAGTCAGTCAGCCAGTCCGTCAGTTAGTTAGTCAGTCAGTCAGTTAGTCTGCCAGTCAGCCAGTCAGTCAGTCAGTCTGCCAGTCAGTCAGTTAGTCAGTTAGTCTGTCAGTCAGCCAGTCAGCCAGTCAGTCAGTTAGTCAGTTAGTCTGCCAGTCAGTCAGTTAGTCTGCCAGTCAGTCAGTTAGTCA
The DNA here is from genome assembly GCF_036934945.1 of Oncorhynchus masou masou. Taxonomy (NCBI): domain Eukaryota; kingdom Metazoa; phylum Chordata; class Actinopteri; order Salmoniformes; family Salmonidae; genus Oncorhynchus; species Oncorhynchus masou. Next base: position 7,461 of record NW_027001382.1, read on the forward strand.
GTTAGTCTGCCAGTCAGCCAGTCAGTCAGCCAGTCAGTCAGTTAGTCTTCCAGTCAGTCAGTTAGTCTGCCAGTCAGTCAGTTAGT
>NW_027001383.1:0-7544 GCF_036934945.1 Oncorhynchus masou masou
CTCCCCTCATCAACCTCCTGTGATTCATACACTGTATCGTTAGAGAATTAAACAGTTCTCCCCTCAGCAACCTCCTGTGATTCATACACTGTATCGTTAGAGAATTAAACAGTTCTCCCCTCAGCAACCTCCTGTGATTCATACACTGTATCGTTAGAGAATTAAACAGTTCTCCCCTCAGCAACCTCCTGTGATTCATACACTGTATCGTTAGAGAATTAAACAGTTCTCCCCTCATCAGCCTCCTGTGATTCATACACTGTATCGTTAGAGAATTAAACAGTCCTCCCCTCAGCAACCTCCTGTGATTCATACACTGTATCGTTAGAGAATTAAACAGTCCTCCCCTCAGCAACCTCCTGTGATTCATACACTGTATCGTTAGAGAATTAAACAGTTCTCCCCTCAGCAACCTCCTGTGATTCATACACTGTATCGTTAGAGAATTAAACAGTCCTCCCCTCAGCAACCTCCTGTGATTCATACACTGTATCGTTAGAGAATTAAACAGTCCTCCCTCAGCAACCTCCTGTGATTCATACACTGTATCAGTAGAGAATTAAACAGTTCTCCCTCAGCAACCTCCCCAGATTCATACACTGTATCGTTAGAGAATTAAACAGTCCCTCCCCTCAGCAACCTCCTGTGATTCATACACTGTATCGTTAGAGAATTAAACAGTTCTCCTCAGCAACCTCCTGTGATTCATACACTGTATCGTTAGAGAATTAAACAGTTCTCCCCTCAGCAACCTCCTGTGATTCATACACTGTATCGTTAGAGAATTAAACAGTTCTCCTCAGCAACCTCCTGTGATTCATACACTGTATCGTTAGAGAATTAAACAGTCCCCTCAGCAACCTCCCAGATTCATCACTGTATCGTTAGAGAATTAAACAGTTCTCCCTCAGCAACCTCCCCAGATTCATACACTGTATCGTTAGAGAATTAAACAGTTCTCCCCTCAGCAACCTCCTGTGATTCATACACTGTATCGTTAGAGAATTAAACAGTCCTCCCCTCAGCAACCTCCTGTGATTCATACACTGTATCGTTAGAGAATTAAACAGTTCTCCCCTCAGCAACCTTCTGTGATTCGTACACAGATCAGTCTGACAGAGCTAAGCAGGTCACCATACACCCTATCAGATCAGCCTGACAGAGCTAAGCAGGTCACCATACACCCTATCAGATCAGCCTGACAGAGCGAAGCAGGTCTCCAGACACCCTATCAGATCAGCCTGACAGAGCGAAGCAGGTCACCATACACCCTATCAGATCAGCCTGACAGAGCAAAGCAGGTTACCATACACCCTATCAGATCAGCCTGACAGAGCTAAGCAGGTCTCCATACACCCTATCAGATCAGCCTGACAGAGCAAAGCAGGTCACCATACACCCTATCAGATCAGCCTGACAGAGCTAAGCAGGTCTCCATACACCCTATCTGATCAGCCTGACAGAGCTAAGCAGGTTACCATACACAATATCAGATCAGCCTGACAGAGCTAAGCAGGTCACCATACACCCTATCAGATCAGCCTGACAGAGCTAAGCAGGTTACCATACACAATATCAGATCAGCCTGACAGAGCTAAGCAGGTTACCATACACAATATCAGATCAGCCTGACAGAGCTAAGCAGGTCTCCATACACCCTATCAGATCAGCCTGACAGAGCTAAGCAGGTTACCATACACCCTATCAGATCAGCCTGACAGAGCTAAGCAGGTCTCCATACACCCTATCAGATCAGCCTGACAGAGCTAAGCCAGGGTTGGCTTTATCTGTGCACTAACATCCAATAAAGAGAGGTTTCTCTCTCAATCCAGAGCTTCCAGCCCTTTCAGCAGTGGTGATGGAAACATAGCAGATAGACAGAGCTCGTGTCCCAACTGACACCCCACATGGCTCTGGTCAAAAGTACTATGTAGGAAATAGGGTGCCATGTGACGCAGCCACAAAAATGTCTTGTCCCTCCATGATGACTCCATCCTCTCCTCTCAACACATTCCCTTCATCTCTCCATCCCCTCCTCTCAACACATTCCCTTCATCTCTCCATCCCCTCCTCCCCAACACATTCCCTTCATCTCTCCATCCCCCTCCTCTCAACACATTCCTTCATCTCTCCATCCCCTCCTCTCAACACATTCCCCTTCATCTCTCCATCCCCTCCTCTCAAACACATTCCCTTCATCTCTCCATCCCCTCCTCTCAACACATTCCCTTCATCTCTCCATCCCCTCCTCTCAACACATTCCCTTCATCTCTCCATCCCCTCCTCTCAACACATTCCCTTCATCTCTCCATCCCCTCCTCCCAACACAATCCCTTCATCTCCATCCCTCCTCTCAACATTCCCTTCATCTCTCCATCCCCTCCTCTCAACACATTCCCTTCATCTCTCCATCCCCTCCTCTCAACACATTCCCTTCATCTCTCCATCCCCTCCTCCCAACACATTCCCTTCATCTCTCCATCCCCTCCTCTCAACACATTCCCTTCATCTCTCCATCCCTCCTCTCAACACATTCCCTTCATCTCTCCATCCCCTCCTCTCAACACATTCCCTTCATCTCTCCATCCCTTCCTCTCAACACATTCCCTTCATCTCTCCATCCCCTCCTCTCAACACATTCCCTTCATCTCTCCATCCCCTCTTCTCAACACATTCCCTTCATCTCTCCATCCCTTCCTCTCAACACATTCCCTTCATCTCTCCATCCTCTCCTCTCAACACATTCCCTTCATCTCTCCATCCCCTCCTCTCAACACATTCCCTTCATCTCTCCATCCCCTCCTCTCAACACATTCCCTTCATCTCTCCATCCCTTCCTCTCAACACATTCCCTTCATCTCTCCATCCCCTCATCTCAACACATTCCCTTCATCTCTCCATCTCCTCCTCTCAACACATTCCCTTCATCTCTCTATTACATTTACATTTAAGTCATTTAGCAGACGCTCTTATCCAGAGCGACTTACAAATTGGTGAATTCACCTTCTGACATCCAGTGGAACAGCCACTTTACAATAGTGCATCTAAATCATTAAGGGGGTGAGAAGGTTTACTTATCCTATCCTAGGTATTCCTTGAAGAGGTGGGGTTTCAGGTGTCTCCGGAAGGTGGTGATTGACTCCGCTGTCCTGGCGTCGTGAGGGAGTTTGTTCCACCATTGGGGGCCAGAGCAGCGAACAGTTTTGACTGGGCTGAGCGGGAACTGTACTTCCTCAGTGGTAGGGAGGCGAGCAGGCCAGAGGTGGATGAACGCAGTGCCCTTGCTTGGGTGTAGGGCCTGATCAGAGCCTGGAGGTACTGCGGTGTCGTTCCCCTCACAGCTCCGTAGGCAAGCACCATGGTCTTGTAGCGGATGCGAGCTTCAACTGGAAGCCAGTGGAGAGAGCGGAGGAGCGGGGTGACGTGAGAGAACTTGGGAAGGTTGAACACCAGACGTGGCTGCGGCGTTCTGGATGAGTTGTAGGGGTTTAATGGCACAGGCAGGGAGCCCAGCCAACAGCGAGTTGCAGTAATCCAGACGGGTGATGACAAGTGCCTAGATTAGGACCTGCGCGCTTCCTGTGTGAGGCAGGGTCGTACTCTGCGGATGTTGTAGAGCATGAACCTACAGGAACGGGCCACGCTATGATGTTGGTTGAGTGACAGGGTGTTGTCCAGGATCACGCCAAGGTTCTTAGCGCTCTGGGAGGAGGACACAATGGAGTTGTCAACCGTGATGGCGAGATCATGGAACGGGCAGTCCTTCCCCGGGAGGAAGAGCAGCTCCGTCTTGCCGAGGTTCAGCTTGAGGTGGTGATCCGTCATCCACACTGATATGTCGCAGACATGCAGAGATGCGATTCGCCACCTGGTCATCAGAAGGGGAAAGGAGAAGATTAGTTGTGTGTCGTCTGCATAGCAATGATAGGAGAGACCATGTGAGGTTATGACAGAGCCAAGTGACTTGGTGTATAGCGAGAATAGGAGAGGGCCTAGAACAGAGCCCTGGGGGACACCAGTGGTGAGAGCGCGTGGCGAGGGAGACAGATTCTCGCCACGCCACCTGGTAGGAGCGACCTGTCAGGTAGGACGCAATCAAGCGTGGGCCGCGCCGGAGATGCCTAACTCGGAGAGGGTGGAGAGGAGGATCTGATGGTTCACAGTATCGAAGGCAGCCGATAGGTCTAGAAGGATGAGAGCAGAGGAGAGAGAGTTAGCTTTAGCAGTGCGGAGCGCCTCCGTGATACAGAGAAGAGCAGTCTCAGTTGAATGACTAGTCTTGAAACCTGACTGATTTGGATCAAGAAGGTCATTCTGAGAGAGATAGCGGGAGAGCTGGCCAAGGACGGCACGTTCAAGAGTTTTGGAGAGAAAAGAAAGAAGGGATACTGGTCTGTAGTTGTTGACATCGGAGGGATCGAGTGTAGGTTTTTCAGAAGGGGTGCAACTCTCGCTCTCTTGAAGACGGAAGGGACGTAGCCAGCGGTCAGGGATGAGTTGATGAGCGAGGTGAGGTAAGGGAGAAGGTCTCCGGAGATGGTCTGGAGAAAGAGGAGGGATAGGGTCAAGCGGGCAGGTTGTTGGGCGGCCGGCCGTCACAAGAAGCGAGATTTCATCTGAGAGAGGGGAGAAAGAGGTCAGAGCACAGGGTAGGGCAGTGTGAGCAGAACCAGCGGTGTCGTTTGACTTAGCAAACGAGGATCGGATGTCGTCGACCTTCTTTCAAAATGGTTGACGAAGTCATCTGCAGAGAGGGAGGAGGGGGAGGGGGAGGAGGATTCAGGAGGGAGGAGAAGGTGGCAAAGAGCTTCCTAGGGTTAGAGGCAGATGCTTGGAATTTAGAGTGGTAGAAAGTGGCTTTAGCAGCAGAGACAGAGGAGGAAAATGTAGAGAGGAGGGAGTGAAAGGATGCCAGGTCCGCAGGGAGGCGGATTTTTCCTCCATTTCCGCTCGGCTGCCCGAAGCTCTGTTCTGTGAGCTCGCAATGAGTCATCGAGCCACGGAGCGGGGGGGAGGACCGAGCCGGCCTGGAGGATAGGGGACATAGAGAGTCAAAGGATGCAGAAAGGGAAGAGAGGAGGGTTGAGGAGGCAGAATCAGGAGATAGGTTGGAGAAGGTATGAGCAGAGGGAAGAGATGATAGGATGGAAGAGGAGAGAGTAGCGGGGAGAGAGAGCGAAGGTTGGGACGGGCGCGATACCATCCGAGTAGGGGCAGTGTGGGAAGTGTTGGATGAGAGCGAGAGGGAAAAGGATACAAGGTAGTGGTCGGAGACTTGGAGGGGAGTTGCAATGAGGTTAGTGGAAGAACAGCATCTAGTAAAGATGGTCGAGCGTATTGCCTGCCTTGTGAGTAGGGGGGAAGGTGAGAGGGGTGAGGTCAAAAGAGGAGAGGAGTGGAAAGAAGGAGGCAGAGAGGAATGAGTCAAAGGTAGACGTGGGGAGGTTAAAGTCGCCCAGGACTGTGAGAGGTGAGCCGTCCTCAGGAAAGGAGCTTATCAAGGCATCAAGCTCATTGATGAACTATCCGAGGGAACCTGGAGGGCGATAAATGATAAGGATGTTAAGCTTGAAAGGGCTGGTAACTGTGACAGCATGGAATTCAAAGGAGGCGATAGACAGATGGTTAAGGGGAGAGAGAGAGAATGACCACTTGGGAGAGATGAGGATCCCGGTGCCACCACCCCGCTGACCAGAAGCTCTCGGGGTGTGCGAGAACACGTGGGCGGACGAAGAGAGAGCAGTAGGAGTAGCAGTGTTATCTGTGGTGATCCATGTTTCCGTCAGTGCCAAGAAGTCGAGGGACTGGAGGGAGGCATAGGCTGAGATGAACTCTGCCTTGTTGGCCGCAGATCGGCAGTTCCAGAGGCTACCGGAGACCTGGAACTCCACGTGGGTCGTGCGCGCTGGGACCACCAGATTAGGGTGGCCGCGGCCACGCGGTGTGGAGCGTTTGTATGGTCTGTGCAGAGAGGAGAGAACAGGGATAGATAGACACATAGTTGACAGGCTACAGAAGAGGCTACGCTAATGCAAAGGAGATTGGAATGACAAGTGGACTACTCGTCACGAATGTTCAGAAAGTTAAGCTTACGTAGCAAGAATCTTATTGACTAAAATGATACAGTACTGCTGGAGTAGGCTAGCTGGTAGTGGCTGCGATGTTGACACTACACTAATCAAGTCGTTCCGTCGAGTGTAATAGTTTCTACAGTGCTGCTATTCGGGGGCTAGCTGGCTAGCTAGCAGGTTGATTGCGTTACGTTACCTTAAAAGAACGACAATAGCTGGCTAGCTAACCTAGAAAATCGCTCTAGGCTACACAATTGTCTTAGATACAAAGACGGCTATGTAGCTAGCTAGCTACGATCAAACAAATCAAACCGTTGTACTGTAATACAACACATTCCCTTCATCTCTCCATCCCCTCCTCTCAACACATTCCCTTCATCTCTCCATCCTCTCCTCTCAACACATTCCCTTCATCTCTCCATCCCCTTCTCTCAACACATTCCCTTCATCTCTCCATCCCCTCCTCCCAAAACATTCCCTTCATCTCTCCATCCCCTCCTCTCAACACATTCCCTTCATCTCTCCATCCCTCCTCTCAACACATTCCCTTCATCTCTCCATCCCCTCCTCTCAACACATTCCCTTCATCTCAACACATTCCATCCCCATCCCCTCCTCTCAACACATTCCCTTCATCCCCTCCTCTCTCTCCATCCATCCCTCCTCTCAACACATTCCCTTCATCTCTCCATCCCTTCCTCTCAACACATTCCCTTCATCTCTCCATCCCTTCCTCTCAACACATTCCCTTCATCTCTCCATCCCCTCCTCTCAACACATTCCCTTCATCTCTCCATCCCCTCTTCTCAACACATTCCCTTCATCTCTCCATCCCTTCCTCTCTACACATTCCCTTCATCTCTCCATCCTCTCCTCTCAACACATTCCCTTCATCTCTCCATCTCTCCTCCTTCTCAACACATTCCCTTCATCTCTCCATCCCCTCTTCTCAACACATTCCCTTCATCTCTCCATCCCTTCCTCTCAACACATTCCCTTCATCTCTCCATCCTCTCCTCTCAACACATTCCCTTCATCTCTCCATCCCCTCCTCTCAACACATTCCCTTCATCTCTCCATCCCCTCCTCTCAACACATTCCCTTCATCTCTCCATCCACTCCTCTCAACACATTCCCTTCATCTCTCCATCCCCTCCTCTCAACACATTCCCTTCATCTCTCCATCCCCTCTTCTCAACACATTCCCTTCATCTCTCCATCCCTTCCTCTCAACACATTCCCTTCATCTCTCCATCCTCTCCTCTCAACACATTCCCTTCATCTCTCCATCCCCTCCTCTCAACATTCCCTTCATCTCTTCCCTTCAACACATTCCCTTCATCTTCATCTCTCCATCCCTCCTCTCAACACATTCTTCCTTCATCCCTCCTCTCAACACATTCCCCATCCCCATCCTCTCAACACATTCCCTTCATCTCTCCATCCCCTCCTCTCAACACATTCCCTTCATCT
>NW_027001384.1:0-7541 GCF_036934945.1 Oncorhynchus masou masou
CCAGAGACAGCAACACCTATAGGATCTGTCCTGTTGCTATAGGAAATGCCCCAGAGACAGCAACACCTATAAGCTCTGTCCTGTTGCTATAGGAACTGCCCAGGAGCCCAACATTTTCTCTTCTGCTATACTGTAAGTGATGCGACATTTATGGCAGGGATTTTATTTTATATTTTACATGAAATAAATAGAGTAGAATCTGATTTCTTATGATTATCTTCTCATCTAAAATACTGACAATGCTGTTATATTTTAATGTTTGACTTGAGCATTTGAGAAAGCAGGAGAATTACAGAATATAGGTCTGGAGGTTTTCACATGGCAAAGTGTCTGATACAGATGTTTCTCTCCGTTCAGCATGACAATGACGAACATGTTATATAGGAGAAGATAAGTCGCTCTGGATAAGAGCGTCTGCTAAATGACTTAAATGTAAATGTAAATGTAAGATAGTCTGGTTCAGACTAAGGCTCTATTTTCCCAGCAGCTCTGTTCTGTAGTTACATTCAAAATAATGTTTTGGTCCTGAGCAAAGAAAATCTTTATGAGAAACAATAGTCTTTCAGTAGATTCTACATTGGGGCCCAATTAAGCTTTGTGTTTTTTTATTATATATTTTTGGGGAAGCCATAATGCAGAGCAGACGTGAAAAATAAAGAAATAAAGAAATATAAACAACGCATATTTACACACTTTAATATTTCTATTGTCTAGCCGATATTTGCTGCATTCAATTAGCCAGGCTCAATGTGTGAATAGGGTGTCAAACAAAACGGATAATTAATCTACCAGAGAGTTTGGGCCATCCAGACAGCGATAAGCATTCAGCACACACGCCGCTCGTCTCTTCTGTGTTTACTTTGTGTTGTTGATTCTGAACTCTGATATCCCCTTATCAAACCAACTATTCATTGTTTTGCCGCTGTGAGCGCGCTGTAGAGATCTATCTCGTTCTTTGAGAATCACTGGTACATCAGAGAACATGAATAAACGAATACACTGGGAATAAACATGAATAAACCGAACCCCCAGTACACACCATTTAGTAAACGGAACCCCCAGTACACACCATTTAGTAAACGGAACCCCCAGTACACACCATTTAGTAAACGGAACCCCCAGTACACACCATTTAGTAAACGGAACCCCCAGTACACCACCATTTAGTAAACGGAACCCCAGTACACACCATTTAGTAAGCGGAACCCCCAGTACACACCATTTGAGTAAGCGGAACCCCAGTACACACCATTTAGTAAACGGAACCCCCAGTACACACCATTTAGTAAACGGAACCCCCAGTACACACCATTTAGTAAATGGAACCCCCAGTACACACCATTTAGTAACTGTGGAACCCCCAGTACACACCATTTAGTAAAAGCGGAACCCCCAGTACACACCATTTAGTAAACAGAACCCCAGTACACACCATTTTAGAGCTCTGAGTTTAGCGAGAACAATCTTTACTGAACCCAAAATATAAACGCAACATACAACAATTTCAACGATTTTTACTGAGTTACAGTTCACATACAAATTATTTTCTGTTAATCATGACTCTCTAGAATTGGCTGCTCACTTTCAAATTGAATCAATTGTGGTGCCATTCGTCAATGCTAAAAATTGTGGAAATTGTGTTTTTATGCGTTTTGAGGCACAATTGTGTCCAGGAAGTATTGTTAATCACAGAGGAGTCTGTATTTATTAAGCCCATATTTCCCTGTGAGTCCAATGCTATGAATGGTCGTCCTTTAAAATATGTGATCTGAAGTGGTAGGGGCAGTGCAGTATGAGTTTTACATTCTGGCGTAAAATTGCATGTTGGAAAACCCATCATTTTTCACACAGGCCAAACAAATCAGGGAAAACAATGTAGCCGTGAGGGACCTTGGGGACAGACACTGTAAGGCACTTTAGACCAACCTTTTCCCATAATAACTTTCGGTCTAGGGGAAGACAAAACAATTATATAAAGAACGTTTTTTAAGCATAATTATTAAGCACTCCTGAGTTCACTAATCACTGGAGACCAAACAAGCAGAAGAGAACCCAAAGCCAGCATTATGCCATAACGATCGGTAGGAAATGTAGCTGTGAAAAGCAGCTGGATTAAGTTCTCTCCTGAACCTTGTAGCAAAGCTTAGGTCTTAGAGGTTTCAAGTCATTTTAAATGTTGCTTTGTTTTATATGAAGCAAAAGCTGTGGCTCATATCACCAAGATGGCGCATCCACATTTCTTCTCTCTCTCTCTCTATATATATATCTCTCTATCTATATATATACATATATATATATATATATCTTCCTGCATCTCTCTCTCTCTCTCTCTGTCTCTCTATATACAGTATCTCTCTCTCTATATATATATATATATATATATATATATATATATATATATATATATATATATATATATATATCTTTCTGCATCTTTTGTCTCTCTCTCTCTTTCTCTCTCTCTCTCTCTCTCTCTCTGCTCTGTCTCTATATACAGTGGGGCAAAAAAGTATTTAGTCAGCCACCCATTGTGCAAGTTCTCCCACTTAAAAAGATGAGTCAAGGTCTGTACCCACTCCTCAGTGAAGGTCTGTACCCACTCCTCAGTGAAGGTCTGTACCCACTCCTCAGTGAAGGTCTGTACCCACTCCTCAGTCAAGGTCAAGGTCTGTACCCACTCCTCAGTGAAGGTCTGTACCCACTCCTCAGTGAAGGTCTGTACCCACTCCCCAGTCAAGGTCTGTACCCACTCCTCAGTGAAGGTCTGTACCCACTCCTCAGTGAAGGTCTGTACCCACTCCTCAGTCAAGGTCAAGGTCTGTACCCACTCCTCAGTGAAGGTCTGTACCCACTCCTCAGTGAAGGTCTGTACCCACTCCTCAGTGAAGGTCTGTACCCACTCCTCAGTCATGGTCTGTACCCACTCCTCAGTGAAGGTCTGTACCCACTCCTCAGTGAAGGTCTGTACCCACTCCTCAGTGAAGGTCTGTACCCACTCCTCAGTGAAGGTCTGTACCCACTCCTCAGTCAAGGTCTGTACCCACTCCTCAGTGAAGATCTGTGCCCACTCCTCAGTGAAGGTCTGTACCCACTCCTCAGTCATGGTCTGTACCCACTCCTCAGTGAAGGTCTGTACCCACTCCTCAGTGAAGGTCTGTACCCACTCCTCAGTCATGGTCTGTACCCACTCCTCAGTCAAGGTCTGTACCCACTCCTCAGTGAAGGTCTGTACCCACTCCTCAGTGAAGGTCTGTACCCACTCCTCAGTGAAGGTCTGTACCCACTCCTCAGTCAAGGTCTGTACCCACTCCTCAGTGAAGGTCTGTACCCACTCCTCAGTGAAGGTCTGTACCCACTCCTCAGTCAAGGTCTGTACCCACTCCTCAGTGAAGGTCTGTACCCACTCCTCAGTGAAGGTCTGTACCCACTCCTCAGTCAAGGTCTGTACCCACTCCTCAGTCAAGGTCTGAAACCCACTCCTCAGTGAAGGTCTGTGCCCACTCCTCAGTCAAGGTCTGTACCCACTCCTCAGTACCCACTCCTCAGTGAAGGTCTGTGCCCACTCCTCAGTCAAGGTCTGTACCCACTCCTCAGTGAAGGTCTGTACCCACTCCTCAGTGAAGGTCTGTACCCACTCCTCAGTGAAGGTCTGTACCCACTCCTCAGTCAAGGTCCAAGGTCTGTACCCACTCCTCAGTCAAGGTCTGTACCCACTCCTCAGTGAAGGTCTGTACCCACTCCTCAGTCAAGGTCTGTACCCTCCTCAGTAAGGTCTGTACCCACTCCTCAGTGAAGGTCTGTGCCCACTCCTCAGTGAAGGTCTGTACCCACTCCTCAGTGAAGGTCTGTACCCACTCCTCAGTTCAGTCAAGGTCAAATATGAAGATGCTGCTTCGCCAACTATTCTGTGAGTCAGACCAGTCCATACTGTACATGTGTTTCTGTTCCTTGGGGAGAAGAGGAAGAGAGCACTGTGTCCGTGTTGACTCTGATCACATGCTTTTTATTTGTGCCAGCCGAGGATGAAAGAAAAGTTCAAAAGCTTGTGTGTGTTTGTGGGGAGGAGGGGTGTGTGAACAACAATCTCTTTTTGTTGGTATAAAATTGTTTTATCATGTTTTAAGGTGTCTGCTTAAAAGCCATAAAATCCCAAGTTGTTTTCTTTGGCATCACATATATATTTTCAGATTTTTATCATGTTGTTCTGAATGTATTGTATTACACTCCCGCCACCCTTTTGACAGGTCAATAGCAAAGAGAGTTTCTCTTAGGTTTTATGGCTGCAAGACATGGCGAGAGCCTCTACAGCAGAACTCAGTCTCGCCTCCGCCGGTGACGCCAGAACTAAAACGAATCACCAGCTGGACAGAAACAACAACAAAACTGTCAAAAGAGAGTGACTTATAGAAAGAAGGAACTGTTTAAATGGAACTTGAGGAAGAATGCTTTAAACACGGAATGAAAACATGTCTAAAATAAGTTTCAGATTAATTGGGATATATATATATATATATATATATATATATATATATATATATTGTCAATTCTCTCAACACTTTCCACTTAGAAGTGTGTTAGAGACAGAGTAAAGAGAAGAAGTATTGAATGGATGGGTTTGAGGTAGGATTGTGTTTATAAATGTGCTGTGTCATAGTAATAATTGCATCACAGATACGTTGGTTAGAGGTTTAAACAGCAATTTAACTGACGCATGAGTAACCCTTGACTTCTATAATACATTGTCTCTCATGTTGTAATTTTCAGCATTAATTTTCAAAATAAGGATAGTGAAAATAACTTCCTCCTACATAGTATTAGCAATGCATCCTCCATGGACAATGGAGATAACTGCAGGCAAAATAAATGATGGAGTGTGTTGCCCTTTTTATTATGGAGTGTGTTGCTCTCTTAAGTATGGAGTGTGTTGCCCTTTTAATTATGGAGTGTGTTGCCCTTTTAATTATGGAGTGTGTTGCCCTTTTCATTATGGAGTGTGTTGCCCTTTTCAGTATGGAGTGTGTTGCCCTTTTAAATATGGAGTGTGTTGCCCTTTTTATTATGGAGTGTGTTGCCCTCTTAAGTATGGAATGTGTTGCCCTTTTAATTATGGAGTGTGTTGCCCTTTTCATTATGGAGTGTGTTGCCCTTTTAATTATGGAGTGTGTTGCCCTTTTAATTATGGAGTGTGTTGCCCTCTTAATTATGGAGTGTGTTGCCCTTTTCATTATGGAGTGTGTTGCCCTTTTAATTATGGAGTGTGTTGCCCTCTTAATTATGGAGTGTGTTGCCCTCTTAATTATGGAGTGTGTTGCCCTTTTAATTATGGAGTGTGTTGCCCTTTTAATTATGGAGTGTGTTGCCCTTTAATTATGGAGTGTGTTGCCCTTTTAATTATGGAGTGTGTTGCCCTCTTAATTATGGAGTGTGTTGCCCTTTTCATTATGGAGTGTGTTGCCCTTTAATTATGGAGTGTGTTGCCCTTTTAATTATGGAGTGTGTTGCCCTTTTAATTATGGAGTGTGTTGCCCTTTTAATTATGGAGTGTGTTGCCCTCTTAATTATGGAGTGTGTTGCCCTTTTAATTATGGAGTGTGTTGCCCTCTTAATTATGGAGTGTGTTGCCCTTTTAATTATGGAGTGTGTTGCCCTCTTAATTATGGAGTGTGTTGCCCTTTTCATTATGGAGTGTGTTGCCCTTTTAATTATGGAGTGTGTTGCCCTTTTAATTATGGAGTGTGTTGCCCTCTTAATTATGGAGTGTGTTGCCCTTTTCATTATGGAGTGTGTTGCCCTTTTAATTATGGAGTGTGTTGCCCTTTTCATTATGGAGTGTGTTGCCCTTTTAATTATGGAGTGTGTTGCCCTTTTAATTATGGAGTGTGTTGCCCTTTTAATTATGGAGTGTGTTGCCCTTTTAATTATGGAGTGTGTTGCCCTTTTAATTATGGAGTGTGTTGCCCTTTTCATTATGGAGTGTGTTGCCCTTTTAATTATGGAGTGTGTTGCCCTTTTATTTATGGGGTGTGTTGCCCTCTTAATTATGGAGTGTGTTGCCCTTTTAATTATGGAGTGTGTTGCCCTTTAATTATGGAGTGTGTTGCCCTTTTAATTATGGAGTGTGTTGCCCTTTTATTTATGGGGTGTGTTGCCCTCTTAATTATGGAGTGTGTTGCCCTTTTAATTATGGAGTGTGTTGCCCTCTTAATTATGGAGTGTGTTGCCCTCTTAATTATGGAGTGTGTTGCGCTCTTAATTATGGAGTGTGTTGCCCTTTTAATTATGGAGTGTGTTGCCCTTTTCATTATGGAGTGTGTTGCCCTCTTAATTATGGAGTGTGTTGCCCTTTTAATTATGGAGTGTGTTGCCCTTTTATTTATGGGGTGTGTTGCCCTCTTAATTATGGAGTGTGTTGCCCTTTTAATTATGGAGTGTGTTGCCCTTTTTATTATGGAGTGTGTTGCCCTTTTCATTATGGAATGTGTTGCCCTTTTAATTATGGAGTGTGTTGCCCTTTTCATTATGGAGTGTGTTGCCCTCTTAATTATGGAGTGTGTTGCCCTTTTAATTATGGAGTGTGTTGCCCTTTTAATTATGGAGTGTGTTGCCCTTTTAATTATGGAGTGTGTTGCCCTCTTAATTATGGAGTGTGTTGCCCTTTTAATTATGGAGTGTGTTGCCCTTTTAATTATGGAGTGTGTTGCCCTTTTAATTATGGAGTGTGTTGCCCTCTTAATTATGGAGTGTGTTGCCCTTTTAATTATGGAGTGTGTTGCCCTTTTAATTATGGAGTGTGTTGCCCTCTTAATTATGGAGTGTGTTGCCCTTTTAATTATGGAGTGTGTTGCCCTTCTAATTATGGAGTGTGTTGCCCTTCTTAATTATGGAGTGTGTTGCCCTCTTAATTATGGAGTGTGTTGCCCTTTTCATTATGGAGTGTGTTGCTCTTCTAATTATGGAGTGTGTTGCCCTTTTCATTATGGAGTGTGTTGCCCTCTTAATTATGGAGTGTGTTGTCCTTTTCATTATGGAGTGTGTTGCCCTTTTCATTATGGAGTGTGTTGCCCTTTTCATTATGGAGTGTGTTGCCCTTTTCATTATGGAGTGTGTTGCCCTTTTAATTATGGAGTGTGTTGCCCTTTTAATTATGGAGTGTGTTGCCCTTTTATTTATGGGGTGTGTTGCCCTCTTAATTATGGAGTGTGTTGCCCTTTTCATTATGGAGTGTGTTGCCCTTTTCATTATGGAGTGTGTTGCCCTCTTAATTATGGAGTGTGTTGCCCTTTTAATTATGGAGTGTGTTGCCCTTTTAATTATGGAGTGTGTTGCCCTTTTAATTATGGAGTGTGTTGCCCTTTTAATTATGGAGTGTGTTGCCCTTTTCATTATGGAGTGTGTTGCCCTTTTAATTATGGAGTGTGTTGCCCTTTTAATTATGGAGTGTGTTGCCCTTTTAATTATGGAGTGTGTTGCCCTTTTAATTATGGAGTGTGTTGCCCTTCTAATTATGGAGTGTGTTGCCCTTTTAATTATGGAGTGTGTTG
>NW_027001385.1:0-7540 GCF_036934945.1 Oncorhynchus masou masou
CCCCTCCTGACGCTCGACTCCCGCAGCCCGCCGACCCGGCCTCGAGGACGACCCGGAGGACGAGGCGCGGGGCGATCCGGGTGGAGGCGGTGGAAATCCCTCAAGAGGGAAGGATCTAAAATGTCCCTACCTGGTACCCAGCACCTCTCCTTCGGACCGTACCCCTCCCAGTTCACGAGGTACTGCAGGCCCCTCACCCGGCGTCTCGAGTCCAGAATAACTCGTACTGTGTATGCCGGGGACCCCTCGATGTCCAGAGAGGGTGGAGGGACCTCCAGTACCTCACTGCCTTGTAGGGGACCAGCTACCACCAGCCTGAGGAGAGACACATGAAACGAGAGGTTAATGCGATAATAAGAGGGAAGTTGCAATCTATAACACACCTCGTTTATCCTCCTCAGGACTTTAAATGGCCCCACACACTGCGGCCCCAGCTTCGGCCCAGGGCAGGCGGAGGGCAGGTTTCGGGTCGAGAGCCAGACCCTGTCCCCCGGTGCGAACACCGGGGCCTCACTGCGGTGGCGGTCAGCGTCTCTCCTCTGCCGTTCACTGGCCTGTCTGAGAGAATCCTGGACTGCACGCCAGGTCTCTCTAGAGCGCTGTACCCACTCCTCCACCGCAGGCGCCTCGGTCTGACTCTGATGTCACTGAGCCAGGACCGGCTGGTAGCCCAGTACGCATTCGAATGGCGACATGTTCGTGGAAGAATGCCGAAGACAGTTCTGGGCCAACTCTGCCCACGGGACGTACCTCGCCCATTCTTCTGGCCGGTCCTGGCAATACGACCTCAGACACCTACCCACTTCCTGGTTTACTCTCTCCACCTGCCCATTACTTTCGGGGTGATAACCAGAGGTAAGGCTGACCGAGATCCCCAGACGCTCCATAAATGCCCTCCAAACCCGGGACGTGAACTGGGGACCCCGATTGGAGACGATATCCTCTGGAACCCCATAGTGCCGGAGACGTGGGTAAATAGAGCCTCTGCAGTCTGTAGGGTCGTAGGGAGACCAGGCAATGGGAGGAGACGGCAGGACTTAGAGAACCAATCCACAACGACCAGAACGGTAGTGTTCCCCTGGGATGGGGGAAGATCAGTAAGAAAATCTACAGAGAGATGGGACCATGGCCGTTGTGGAACCAGGAGGGGCTGTAACTTCCTTCTAGGAAGGTGCCTAGGAGCCTTATTCTGGGCGCATACCGAACAGGAAGAGACATAGAGCCTCACATCCTTAGCTAAGGTGGGCCACCAGTATTTCCCCCTAAGACCCCGCACTGTCCTATCAATCCCCGGATGACCCGCAGACGGTAGTGTGTGAGCCCACTGAATCAATTTATCACGGACACCAAGCGGTACGTAACTTCGACCAGTCGGACACTGTGTAGGCGCATGTTCAACCCTCAACGCCCGCTCGATGTCTGCATCCACCTCCCATACCACTGGGACCACCAGCCGAGAGGCTGGAAGGATGGGAGTGGGTTCAATGGACCGGTCCTCGGTGTCATAGAGACGGGACAGCGCGTCGGCCTTAGTGTTGAGGGAACCTGGTCTGTAAGAGATCGTAAATCTAAAGCGGGTAAAGAACATGGCCCACCTAGCCTGACGCGGATTCAGTCTCCTCGCTGCTCGAATATACTCCAGATTACGGTGGTCGGTCCAGATGAGGAAAGGGTATTTAGCCCCCTCTAGCCAGTGTCTCCACACCTTCAGGGCCTTTACCATAGCTAGTAACTCCCGGTCCCCCACATCATAGTTCCGCTCCACCGGACCCAGCTTCTTAGAAAAGAAAGAGCAGGGACGGAGCTTCGGTGGTGTGCCCGAGCGCTGAGACAGCACGGCTCCAACCCCAGCCTCGGGACGCATCCACCTCCACTATGAATGCTAACGAAGGGTCCAGATGCGCCAACACGGGAGCCCCAGTGAACAGTGCCTTCAACTGGTTGAAAGCTCCATCAGCCTCTGCTGACCACCGCAGACGCACCGGCCCCCCCTTCAGCAGTGAGGTAATGGGCGCCGCTACTTGGCCAAAACCCCGGATAAACCTCCGGTAGTAATTGGCAAACCATAAAAACCGCTGCACCTCCTTTACCGTGGTCGGAGTCGGCCAATTACGCACGGCGTTAACGCGGTCAGACTCCATCATCATCCCCAAACTGGAAATGTGATAACCCCGGAAGGAAACGGCTGGTTTGGAGAATACACATTTCTCTGCCTTGACGTATAGGTCATGCTCCAGCAGTCGCCCAAGAACCTTGCGCACCAGGGAAACATGCGTGGCGCGTGTGGTAGAATAAATCAAGATGTCATCAATATAGACTACCACACCCTGCCCGTGCAAGTCCCTGAGAATCTCATCTACAAAGGATTGGAAGACGGCTGGAGCATTCTTCAACCCATACGGCATGACGAGGTACTCATAGTGGCCTGATATGGTACTAAACGCTGTTTTCCACTCGTCTCCTCCCCGAATACGCACCAGATTATACGCGCTCTTGAGGTCCAGTTTTGTGAAGAAACGCGCTCCGTGGAATGATTCCACAGCCGTAGCGATGAGAGGTAGCGGATAACTAAAACCCACTGTGATCGAATTGAGACCTCGATAATCAATGCACGGATGCAGACCTCCCTCCTTTTTCCTCACAAAAAAAGAAACTCAAGGAGACGGGTGACATGGAGGGCCGAATGTACCCCTGTCTCAGAGCTTCCGTGACATATGTCTCCATAGCAAGCGTCTCCTCCTGTGACAGTGGGTACACGTGACTCCGGGGAAGTGCAGCGTTCTCCAGGAGGTTTATCACGCAATCCCACCATCGATGGGGTGGTAATTTGGTCGCTCTCTTCTTACTAAAAGCGATAGCCAAATCGGCATATTCTGGGGGAATGCGCACGGTGGAAACCTGGTCTGGACTCTCCACCGTCGTGGCACCGATGGAAACTCCTATACACCTATCTGAACACTTGTCTGACCACCCCTTAAGAGCCCCCTGTTTCCAGGAAATAAGGGGATTGTGAATAGCCAGCCAGGGAACCCCCAACACCACTGGAAACCCAGGTGAATCAATAAGATAGAAACTGATGCTCTCCCTATGATTCCCCTGCGTTACCATGTCCAGCGGAATCGTGGCCTCCCTGACCAGCCCTGACCCTAACGGTCGGCTATCTAAGGAGTGCACGGGGACAGGTGGGTCTATCTGCAATTTAATTTTATTTTTATTTTTTATTTTACCTTTATTTAACCAGGCAAGTCAGTTAAGAACACATTCTTATTTTCAATGACGGCCTGGGAACAGTGGGTTAACTGCCTGTGCAAGGGCAGGCAAGGGCAGTTCTGCCTGTTCAAGGGCAGAACGACAGATTTGTACCTTGTCAGCTCGGGGGTTTGAACTCGCAACCTTCCGGTTACTAGTCCAACGCTCTAACCACTAGGCTCCCCTGCAATAACGGAATACCCAATTTACGGGCGAGTCCGCGATCCATAAAACTCCCAGCTGCGCCTGAATCGACTAGCGCCTTATGCTGAAGAGAGGGGAAAAACGCAGGGGAAAAAATTAACAAAAACATGTGACCAACAGGGAGCTCTGGGTGAGTTTGGTGCTTACTCACCTGGGGTGGCCGAGGAGTGTTCCGCCGACCATCTCGACTCCCAGAGGAACTCCTCCAGCACCGGTCCGAAGTGTGTCCTCTCCGTCCACAATAGGAGCAGGAGGAGCCCCTCCTCTGATCCCCCTAGATGCAGCTCCTCCCAACTCCATCGGAGTGGGAGAGCTGGAAGGTGGAATTAACAGGACCCCTTCTGAATGCCCGCGGGCAGCTAGCAGATTGTCCAATCGAATAGACATGTCTATTAGTTCATCCATGGAGAGAGTTGTGTCCCTACAAGTTAGCTCCCGGCGGACGTCCTCCCGGAAACTAGACCGGTAATGGTCCATCAGGGCCCTGTCATTCCACCCAGCACCAGCAGCTAGGGTCCTGAACTCCATGTAATTGTCCCGCAGTGCGCTGGACACAGAGGACGGCATAGGTAGAATAGGTGGTGTCGGCAGTGGGGGGGCTGGGGTAGATGTCGGTAGACCACTCCTCTCCCATCGCTCCATCCTCTCCATCATCTGGTCCATCGCTGTACCGATCCGATGGAGGACAGCTGTGTGGTGATGGACGCGCTCCTCCATAGTGGGGAGAGGGGTGGTCGCTGCTCCTGCTGACTCCATTTTCAGTGGTGCGGGCTTCTGTTACGATAACTAGGAGTGGTGGGTGGAATCAGGCGCAGAGAGCAGGGTTCAGTCGTTTGTCAGTCGTTTATTCACCAGTGCAACAAAAACTGTCACGCCAACACACAGGGCGTATATAAGATGCCAGTCCAAACAACAGGACAGAAATAGTCCGCGAACAACGACAAGAACAAAATAACACCATCCAACACAGAGTAACAAGAAAACAAGCCCGCACAAATACCCAGCGGGCCTAGTGCCCTTAAATACCCTACAATCAAACCCTAATACAAAACAGGTGTACCCAATTAAACAATAACCAAAAACAAACGAAAAGGGTATCAATGGCAGCTAATAGGCCGGAGACGATGACCGTCGAGCCCCGCCCGAACATGAAGAGGCACCATCCTCGAGATTCGTGACAGTCTATAGATTATTTTTTTCCTACTATGTTATTGACTTGTTTATTGTTTATTGTTTACTCCATTTGTAACTCTGTGTTGTTGTCTGTTCACACTGCTATGCTTTATTTTTATTTTTATTTTATTTCACCTTAATTTAACCAGGTAGGCAAGTTGAGAACAAGTTCTCATTTACAATTGCGACCTGGCCAAGATAAAGCAAAGCAGTTCGACACATACAACGACACAGAGTTACACATGGAGTAAAACAAACATACAGTCAATAATACAGTATAAACAAGTCTATATACGATGTGAGCAAATGAGGTGAGATAAGGGAGGTAAAGGCAAAAAAAGGCCATGGTGGCAAAGTAAATACAATATAGCAAGTAAAACACTGGAATGGTAGATTTGCAATGGAAGAATGTGCAAAGTAGAAATAAAAATAATGGGGTGCAAAGGAACAAAATAAATAAATAAAAATAAATACAGTAGGGAAAGCGGTAGTTGTTTTGGCTAAAATATAGGTGGGCTATGTACATGTGCAGTAATCTGTGAGCTTCTCTGAAAGTTGGTGCTTAAAGCTAGAGAGGGAGATAAGTGTTTCCAGTTTCAGAGATTTTTGTAGTTCGTTCCAGTCATTGGCAGCAGAGAACTGGAAGGAGAGGCGGCCAAAGAAATAATTGGCTTTGGGGGTGACCAGAGAGATATACCTGCTGGAGCGTGTGCTACAGGTGGGAGATGCTATGGTGGCCAGCGAGCTGAGATAAGGGGGGACTTTACCTAGCAGGGTCTTGTAGATGACATGGAGCCAGTGGGTTTGGCGACGAGTATGAAGCTAGGGCCAGCCAACGAGAGCGTACAGGTCGCAATGGTGGGTTGTATATGGGGCTTTGGTGACAAAACGGATTGCACTGTGCAAGACTGCATCCAATTTGTTGAGTAGGGTATTGGAAGCTATTTTGTAGATGACATCGCCAAAGTCAAGGATTAGTAGGATGGTCAGTTTTACAAGGGTATGTTTGGCAGCATGAGTGAAGGATGCTTTGTTGCGAAATAGGAAGCCAATTCTAGATTTATCTTTGGATTGGAGATATTTGATATGGGTCTGGAAGGAGAGTTTACAGTCTAACCAGACACCTAAGTAGTTGTAGTTGTCCACGTATTCTAAGTCAGAGCCGTCCAGAGTAGTGATGTTGGACAGGCGGGCAGGTGCGGGTAGTGATTGGTTGAAGAGCATGCATTTAGTTTTACATGTATTTAAGAGCAATTGGAGGCCACGGAATGAGAGCTGTATGGCATTGAAGCTTGCCTGGAGGGTTGTTAACACAGTGTCCAAAGAAGGGCCAGAAGTATACAGAATGGTGTCGTCTGCGTAGAGGTGGATCAGAGACTCACCAGCAGCAAGAGCGACATCATTGATGTGTACAGAGAAGATAGTCGGTCCAAGAATTGAACCCTGTGGCACCATCATAGAGACTGCCAGAGGTCCGGACTGCAGACCCTCCGATTTGACACACTGAACTCTATCAGAGAAGTAGTTGGTGAACCAGGCGAGGCAATCATTTAAGAAACCAAGGCTGTCGAGTCTGCCGATGAGGATGTGGTGATTGACAGAGTCGAAAGCCTTGGCCAGATCAATGAACACGGCTGCACAGCATTGTTTCTTATCGATGGCGGTTAAGATATCGTTTAGGACCTTGAGCGTGCTGGAGGTGCACCCATGACCAGCTCTGAAACCAGATTGCATAGCAGAGACGGTATGGTGAGATTCAAAATGGTCGGTAATCTGTTTGTTGACTTGGCTTTTGAAGACCTTAGAAAGGCATGGTAGGATAGATATAGGTCTGTAGCAGTTTGGGTCAAGAGTGTCACCCCCTTTGAAGAGGGGGATGACCGCAGCTGCTTTCCAATCTTTGGGAATCTCAGACGACACGAAAGAGAGGTTGAATAGGCTAGTAATAGGGGTGGCAACAATTTCGGCAGATAATTTTAGAAAGAAAGGGTCCAGATTGTCTAGCCCGGCTGATTTGTAGGGGTCCAGATTTTTCAGCTCTTTCAGAACATCAGCTGAACGGATTTGGGAGAAGGAGAAATGGGGAAGGCTTGTGCGAGTTGCTGTGGGGGGTGCAGTGCTGTTGACCGGGGTAGGAGTAGCCAGGTGGAAAGCATGGCCAGCCTTAGAAAAATGCTTATTGAAATTCTCAATTATGGTGGATTTATCAGTGGTGACAGTGTTTCCTATCTTCAGTGCAGTAGGCAGCTGGGAGGAAGTGTTCTTATTCTCCATGGACTTTACAGTGTCCCAGAACTTTTTTGAGTTAGTGTTGCAGGAAGCAAATTTTTGCTTGAAAAAGCTAGCCTTAGCTTTTCTAACTGCCTGTGTATAATGGTTTCTAGCTTCCCTGAACAGCTGCATATCACGGGGGCTGATCGATGCTAATGCAGAACGCCATAGGATGTTTTTGTGTTGGTTAAGGACAGTCAGGTCTGGGGAGAACCAAGGGCTATATCTGTTCCTGGTTCTAAATTTCTTGAACGGGGCATGTTTATTTAAGATGGTTTGGAAGGCATTTTAAAAAAATATCCAGGCTTCCTCTACTGACGGGATGAGATCAATATCCTTCCAGGATACCCCGGCCAGGTCGATTAGAAAGGCCTGCTCGCTGAAGTGTATCAGGGAGAGTTTTACAGTGATGAGTGGAGGTCGTTTGACCGCTGACCCCTTACGGATGCAGGCAATGAGGCAGTGATCGCTAAGATCTTGGTTGAAGACAACAGAGGTGTATTTAGAGGGCAAGTTGGTTAGGATGATATCTATGAGGGTGCCCGTGTTTAAGGCTTTGGGGAGGTACCTGGTAGGTTCATTGATAATTTGTGTGAGATTGAGGGCATCAAGTTTAGATTGTAGGATGGCTGGGGTGTTAAGC
>NW_027001386.1:0-7539 GCF_036934945.1 Oncorhynchus masou masou
AGGCAGAGTGGAGTCTGGAAGGGCATCAAGGAATCTTTGTGTTGTCTGAGAATTTATAGCACAACTTTTGATGATCCCTTGTTGGGGTCTGAGCAGATTATTTGTTGCAATAAAGTGGTGGTGGTCCGATAGTCCAGGATTATGAGGAAAAACATTAAGATCCATAACATTTATTCCATGGGACAAAACTAGGTCCAGAGTATGACTGAGACAATGAGTAGGTCCAGAGACATGTTGGACAAAACCCACTGAGTCGATGATGGCTCCAAAAAGCCTTTTGGGTGGGTCTGTGGACTTTTCCATGTGAATGTTAAAATCACCAAAAAATGTGAATATTATCTGCTATGACTACAAGGTCCGATAGGAATTCAGGGGAACTCAGTGAGGACCTGTATATGGCCCAGGAGGCCTGTAAAGAGTAGCTATAAAAGTGGTTGAGTAGGCTGCATAGATTTCATGACTAGAAGCTCAAAAATTGAAATTTGCTAGCAAATAAATGTTAACAACACCTCCGCCTTGCGGGATGCATCGGGAATATGGTCACTAGTGTAACCAGGATGTGAGGCCTCATTTAACACAGTAAATTCATCAGGCTTAAGCCATGTTTCAGTAAGTCCAATCACATCAAGATTATGATCCGTGATTAGTTAATTGACTATAACTGCCTTTTGAAGTGAGGGATCTAACATTAAGTAGTCCTATTTTGAGATGTGAGGTATCACGATCTCTTCAATAATGGCAGAATGGAGGAGGCTCTTATCCTAGTGAGATTGCTACAGCTAACACCATGTTAAGTTTTGCCCAACCTAGGTCGAGGCACAGATACGGCCCTAATGGGGATAGCTGAGCTGACTACACTGACTGTGCTAGTGGCAGACTCCACTAAGCTGGCAGGCTGGCTAACAGCCTGCTGTCTGGCCTGCACCCTATTTCACACATTGTGGAACTAGAGCCCTGTCTATGTTGATAGATAAGATGAGAGCACCCTCCAGCTAGGATGGTGTCCGTCACTCCTCAGCAGGCCAGGCTTGGTCCTGTTTGTGGGTGAGTCCCTGAAAGAGGGACAATTATCTACAAATTCTATATTTTGTGAGGGTAGAAAACAGTTTTCAACCAGCGATTGAGTTGTGAGACTCTGCTGTACAGGTCATCACTCCCCTTAACTGGGAGGGGGCCAGAGACAATTACTCGATGCCGACACATCTTTCGAGCTGAATTACACGCTGAAGCTATGTTGCGCTTGGTGACCTCTGACTGTTTCATCCTAACATCAGTTGGTGCCGACGTGGATAACAATATCTCTATACTCTCTACACTCGCCAGTTTTAGCTTTAGCCAGCACCATCTGCAGATTAGATTTAACGTAGGTAGCCCTGTCCCCTGGAAACAGTGTATGATTGCTGGATGATTCGTTTTAAATCTAATACTGCGGGTAATGGAGTCGGCCAGTGACTAGGGTTTTCAATTTGTCAGAGCTAATGGTGGGAAGCTTCGGCGTCTCAGACCCCGTAAGGAGAGGAGTAGAGACAAGAGAAGGCTCAGCCTCAGACTCCGACTTGCTGCTTATTGGGGAAAACCGGCTGAAAGTTTCTTTTCGGCTGAATGAATGACACCGGTTGAGCGTTCCTACAGCATTCCTACAGCATTCCTACAGCATTCCTACAGCGTTCCTACAGCATTCCTACAGCATTTCCTTCCAGAAGCCATGAGAAAGTTGTCCGGCTGCGGGGACTGTGCCAGGGGATTTATACTACTATCTGTACGTACTGGTGGCACAGACTTTGTTTCATCCTTTCCTACACTGAAATGACCCTTGCCTAACGATTGTGTCTGAAGCTGGGCTTGAAGCACAGCTATCCTCGCGTAAAGGCGTTCATTCTCCTGTATATTATGAGTAAAGTGACTGCAATTAGAAGGCATCATGTTAATGTTACTACTTAGCTTCGGCTGTTGGAGGTCCTGACGAACCATGTCCAGATAAAGCGTCCGGAGTGAAAAAGTTGAATGAAAAAATAAGTTGAGTGAGGGAAAAACTAAAAACATAAACGGTGATTAAAAAGTAAAAAACGTAAAGTTGTCAGGCAGCAAAGCAAGGTTGGCAACAAAACGTTATTGCAGCAAGACTAAGCAAGTCTGCAAGTTGTCACCGGAAATGACAAGTAGTGTATTCTCTATATATTGGTCCAAACACACCAAGACAGTCGTGAAGAGGTTTACTTACAAAGCCTATTCCCCCTCAGACAACTAAAAAGATTTGCCATGGGTCACAGAGATCCTCAAAATGTTCTACAGCTGCAACATCGAGAGCATCCTAACCGGTTGCATCACTGCCTGGTATGGCAATTGCTCGCCCCGGCTGCAAGGCACTTCAGAGGGTAGTGCATAAGGCCCAGTACATCATTGGGGCAAAGCTGCCTGCCATCCTGGACCTCTACACCAGGCGGTGTCAGAGGAAGGCCCTAAATGGTCAAAGACCCCAGTCACCCCAGTCATAGACGGTTCTCTCTACTACCGCATGGCAAGTGGTACAGGAGTGCAAGTCTAGTACAAAAAGGCTTCTCAACAGTTTTTACCCACAAGCCATAAGACTCCTGAACAGGTAACCAAATGGTTACCCGGACTATTTGCATTGTGTGCCCCCAACCCCTATTTTATGCTGCTCTCTGTTTATCTTATATGCATAGTCACTTTAACTATACATTCATGTACATACTACCTAATT
Organism: Oncorhynchus masou masou; assembly: GCF_036934945.1. Lineage (NCBI taxonomy): Eukaryota > Metazoa > Chordata > Actinopteri > Salmoniformes > Salmonidae > Oncorhynchus > Oncorhynchus masou. The sequence goes on from NW_027001386.1 coordinate 2,723, forward strand.
GGCCCGACCAACCAGTGCTCCCGCACATTGGCTAACATGGCTATCTGCATTGTGTCCCACCATCCGCCAACCCCTATTTTTACACTTCTGCTACTCTCTGTTCATCATATATGCATAGTCACTTTAACGATACCTACATGTACATACTACCTCAATAAGCCTGACTAACAGGCGTCTGTATATAGCCTTGCTACTCTTTTTTCAAATGTCTTTTTACTGTTGTTTTATTTCTTTACTTACCTACAGACACACATACCTTTTTTTCTTCTTTTTCCCCCGCACCATTGGTTAGAGCCTGTAAGTAAGCATTTCACTGTAAGGTCTACAGCTGTTGTATTCGGCGCACGTGACAAATAAACTTTGATTTGACATTGAGCTTTCTTGGATGGGCAATTCTAATGTAACTCTATGGCAGCACCCAAAGGGCTTGATCTTTCTAGCTCTCCCTGTAGATTTTGGAGCAACGTAGTGTCCCCATGAGTGAGAGAACACTTAGCCAATTACGGCGCAACTATAGAAGATTACCAAACCCTACGCTCTGTATTTTCACTGCTGCCCCACCACCACAGAAAGTACTGAGTTAGGCTGAACACCTGCATTTTGGAGCTGTCTTACTCAAAACAGCAAAAGGAGACCATGATAATATGCAGATTTATTAGCTCAATGACAATTTGTTTCTCCATTGTTTGCAAACTGGTATGTGACACATATTAATGCCTGGGGTGTATTCAATCTGCCGATTCTGTTTAAAACCTTTCTTAAATGGGAGCAAACGGAACAAAATGGGGATAAACAATTTATCCAATAGAAACTCTTTGTTTGCAACTGTTGGACTAATGATTATACCCTAGGAGCAGCTAGATGCAGGCAAGATTCTGCAAGGCGGTATTGAATGTGTTAATGTCTGTCACCTTGATTACTCAAATTTCTCCCCGAGCTGTGCACCTACGTTGTAAACTTTCATTCATAAGCTAGGTTGTATTAACCTCCACGATGGGTATAGGGAAAATGTTGTATCATGTAGTAGCCTAAACCTATCGATGTTACATTGAGCTGGGTGAATGGAATATGAATTACATATAATTTGCTGTAATAGAAATAAGGCCATGCTCATGGAATGAATTATCGTCCTCCCTCATCTTAAACAGCAGCGACCCCAGTCTGAGGTCTGAGCAGGTTTTCATCAAGGAACTGTCTGTACTTTGTTCTGTTCATCTTTCCCTCAATCCTGACTAGCTTCCCAGTCCCTGCCGCTGAAAAACATCCCCAATGTCACGCCTGGTCTTAGTATTTTGTGTTTTAGTTAATTAGTTGGTCAGGCCAGGGTGTGACATGGGTTTATGTTATTGTGTTACAGTATTGGGGTTTTTGTAGGCATTGGGATTGTGGTTGATTAGGGGTGTGTTTAGTTTAGGTTTGGCTGCCTGAGGCGGTTCTCCAATCAGAGTCAGGTGATTCTTGTTGTCTCTGATGGGGAACCCAATTTAGGTAGCCTGGGTTTCACTGTGTATTTCGTGGGTGATTGTTCCTGTCTCTGTGTAGTTTCACCAGATAGGCTGTAATTAGGTTTCACGTTGTCCTGTGTGGCTCAGTCGGTAGAGCATGGCGCTTGCAACGCCAAGCGTCGTGGGTTCGATTCCGCTGGGACCACCCATATGTAAAAGTAGTGGCCCCAGCCGACTTGTAAGTCGCTTTGGACAAAAGCGTCTGCTAAATGGGATATTATTTTTTATTTTTTATTACGTTCCGTTTTGTTGTTTTGTATTTGTATCGTCATTTGTTTCATTAAAAACATGAGTAACCAACACGCTGCATTTCGGTCCGACTCTCTTTCGACAAACGAAGAATGCCGTTACAGAATCACCCACCACACACGGACCGAGCAGCGTGTTAACAGGCAGGAGCCACAGGAGAGGCAACAGAAGCAGCTTCAGTGGGAGAGACTACACCACTTGGAGAATTGGACATGGGAGGAGGAGGAACTGGACGGAAAAGGACCCTGGGCTCCAGCCTGGTGAATATCGCCGCCCCAGGAGGAACTAGAGGCGGTTAAGCGGGCTGGTATGGGGAGGCAGCACGGCGACGTGGATGGAAGCCCGGGAATCAGCCCCAAAAATTTCTTGGGGGGTTTACAGGGAGTATGGCTACATAGGTAGGAGACCTGCGCAAACTCCCTGTGCTTACCGGGAGCTAGAGAGACCGGGCAGGCACCGTGTTATGCAGTGGTGCGCACGGTGTCCCAGTGTGGGTGCATAGCCGGTGCGGTATATTTCAGCTCCGCGTATCGGCCGGGCCAGATTGAGCGTCAAGCCAAATGCCATGAAGCCGGCTCTACGCATCTGGTCCCCAGTGCGTCTCCTTGAGCCGGCTTACATGGCACCAGCCTTGTGCTCGGTGTCTCCGGTTTGCCTACATAGCCCAGTGCGGGCTATTCCACCTCGCTGCACTGGCAGGGCGACCGAGAGTATTCAACCGGGTAAGGTTGGGCAGGGCTCGGTGCTCAAGAGCTCCAGTGCGCCTGCACGGTCCGGTCTATCCAGTACCACCTCCACACCCCAGCCATCCGGTAGCAGCTCCCCGCACCAGGCTTCCTGTGCGTGTCTTCGACCCAATACCACCAGTGCCAGCACCACGCATCAGGCCTACAGTGCGCCTCGCCTCTCCTGCACTGTCGGAGCCTTTCTTCTCTCCTGCACTGTCGGAGTCTCACGCCTGTTCAGCGCTTCTAGAGCCTTCCTCCTCTACAGCGCTGCTGGAGTCTCCTGTCTGTTCGCGCTATCAGAGCCTTTCTCCTCTCTGCGCTACCAGGTCTCCCGCCTGTTCAGCGCTTCTAGAGGCCTTCCTCCTCTACAGCGCTGCTGGAGTCTCCTGTCTGTTCAGCGCTATCAGAGCCTTTCTCCTCTCCTGCGCCCACCGTAGTCTCCCCGCCTGTTCAGCGCTTCTAGAGCCTTCCTCCTCTACAGCGCCCGGAGCCTCCTGCCTGTTCGAGCAGCCTGAGCTGCCAGTCTGCATGGACCAGCCAGAGCTGCCAGTGTGCATGGAGCAGCTAGAGCTGCCGAGTCTGCATGGAGCTGCCAGTCTGCATGGAGCTGCCAGTCTGCAAGGAGCTGCCAGTCTGCATGGAGCTGCCAGTCTGCATGGAGTTGCCAGTCTGCAAGGAGCTGCCAGTCTGCAAGGAGCTGCCAGTCCGGCAAGGAGCTGCCAAAACTGTTAGTCTGCATGGAACAGTCAGAGCTGTCAGTCTGCAAGAAGCCCCCAGAGCTGTCAATCTGCATGGAGCAGCCAGAGCCGCCAGTCAGCATGGAGCAGCCAGAGCCGTCAGTCAGCATGAAGCAGCCAGAGCCGTCAGTCTGCCAGGATCCGCCAGTCAGCCAGACTCTTCCAGATCTGCCAGTCAACCAGACTCTTCCAGATCTGCCAGTCAATACAGGCCTCTTTCAGATCTGCCAGTCAGCCAGACTCTTCCAGATCTGCCAGTCAGCCAGACTCTTCCAGATCTGCCAGTCAGCCAGACTCTTCTAGACCTGCCAGTCAACCAGACCTGCCAGTCAGCCAGACTCTTCCAGACCTGACAGTCAGCCAGACTCTTCCAGATCTGCCAGTCAGCCAGACTCTTCCAGATCTGCCAGTCAACCAGACTCTTCCAGGTCTGCCAGTCAGCAGACTCTTCCAGATCTACTAGTCAACCAGACTCTTCCAGATCTGCTATTCACCAGACTCTTCCAGATCCGCCAGTCAGCCAGGATCTGCCAGAACTACCAGCCAGCCAGGATCTGCCGGATTCAACTGCCTGGCTGGGCTTCCTCTCAGTGCTGGGCTTCCTTTCAGTGCTGGGCGTCCTCTGTTCCAAGCTGCCCCTCTGTCCCGAGCTGCCCCTCTGTCCTGAGCTGCCTCTGTCCCGAGCTGCCCTTCTGTCCCGAGCTGCCCCTCTGTCTCGAGCTCCCTCTCAGTCCAGTGAGGTTCTGGTGAGGACTACTAGGCCATGGTCGGCGGCGAGTGTGGATTATACCAGGACGCGTAGGGGAGGAACTATGACATGAATGGAGTGGAGTCACGTCCCGAGCCGGAACCGCCACCATGGACGGACGCCCACCCGGACCCTCCCTATGGTTTTGAGGTGCGTCGGGGGAGTCCGCACCTTAGGGGGGTTCTGTCACGCCTTGGTCTTAGTATTTTGTGTTTTAGTTAATTAGTTGGTCAGGCCAGGGTGTGACATGGGTTTATGTTATTGTGTTGTCGTATTGGGGTTTTTGTAGGCATTGGGATTGTGTTTGATTAGGGGTGTGTTTAGTTTTAGGTTTGGCTGCCTGAGGCGGTTCTCAATCAGAGTCAGGTGATTCTTGTTGTCTCTGATGAGGAACCGTATTTAGGTAGCCTGGGTTTCACTGTGTATTTCGTAGGTGATTGTTCCTGTCTCTGTGTAGTTTCACCAGATAGGCTGTAATTAGATTTCACGTTCCGTTTTGTTGTTTTGTATTTGTATCGTCATTTGTTTCATTAAAAACATGAGTAACCAACACGCTGCATTTCGGTCCGACTCTCTTTCGACAAACGAAAGAACGCCGTTACACCCACAGCATGATGCTTCCACCACGCTTCACCGTAGTGAAACTGCCAGGTTTCCTCAGATGTGCCACTTGGCATTCAGGCCAAAGAGTTCAATCTTGGTTTCATCAGACCAGAGAATGTTGTTTAGGTGCTTTTGGCAAACTCCAAGCAGGCTGTCATGTACCTTTATGGGGGAGTGGCGTCCATCTGACCATTCTACCATAAAGGCCTGATTGGTTGAGTGCTGCAGAGATGGTTGTCTTTCTGGA
>NW_027001387.1:0-7539 GCF_036934945.1 Oncorhynchus masou masou
GCCATCTTGGATGGCGACCGCTGGCAATCTTCCTAGGGCCATCTTGGCATGGCGACAGCGCTCGTCTTCCTGGGGCCATCTCGGATGGCGACAGCTTGTCTTCCTGGGGCCATCTTGTCTTCCAGGGCCATCTTGGTCACGGCGTGGCTTGTCTTCCAGGGGCCATCCCGGGTGGTCGACAGCTTGTCTTCCAGGGGCCATCTTGGATGGCGTACAGCTTGTCTTCCAGGGGCCACACCTTGGATGGCGACAGCCTCGTCTTGCAGAGGCCATCGGGTGGATGGCGACAGCTCGTCTTCCTGGGGCCATCTTGGATGGCATGACAGCCTGTCTTCCTGGGGCCATCTTGACACGGCGACAGCCTGGTCTTCCTGGGGCCATCTTGGATGTAAGCGATAGCCTATCCTTCCTTGGGGCCATCTTGGATGGCGACAGCTTGTCTTCCAGGGGGCCATCTTGGATGGCGACGCTGCGTCGTCCTGGGGCCATCTTGGATGGCGACCGCCTCGTCCTCTCCTGGGGCCATCTTGGGATGAGCGACCGCTCGCCTTCCTGGGGCCATCTTGGATGGCGGCTGCCGTCGACCTTCTCCGGGGCCATCTTGGATGGCGGCCGCTCGTCTCTCCTGGGGCCATCTTGGATGGCGACTCGCCCGTCTTCCTAGGGCCATCTTGGATGGCGTGCAGCTTGTCTTCCTGGGGCCATCTTGTCTTCCAGGAGCCACCTTGGATGGCGACAGCTGGCCTTCCAGGGGCCATCTTGGACGACTGCCACAGCCTGTCTTCCTAGGGGCCATCTTGGAATGGCTGACAGGCTTGTCTTCCCAGGGGCCGATCTCTGGATGGCGCACAAAGCTCGTCTTCTCCTGGGGCCCATCTTGGTAAGCGACAGCTCGCCTTCCTGGGGGTCCGGACAAAAGGATGGCACGACTCCTGCCAGGCCTGTGGGGGAAAACAGCCTGTTGTTACCTAGGTTACCCCATTTGGCCCAGAGCCAAAACTTTACCTTTTTCAAACAGTTTTTTTGTCTGCTTGTGTTAGTAAATTACAAAACTACATTTTCAGGAAAGCACAACATGTCTAAAGATCATACGTATTCATAATTATATATCACAGAGGGCAATAAAACAACAACTAGTAATGCTTGCAAAACAAAAGGTTAATCTCCCCATTCCGGTAAAAATAGTTAAATTGCTGAGGTGTCACTTTTGAGGACACAAGCTCAAGTACAGGTACAAATATAAAAATATGAACATTTGAAATATTATATATACTTCCTATTACACAAAACTGTATGAATACGGCTTGAAATGATTTGTATGCTTTTTAAATATAGCATAATCAAATAACTAATATTTATCCTTAACTAAAATACATATTTGTATGTTTAGTGTTAGAAAATGTGCATATTTTACAACGGTCTCTTGATCAAAACGTCTGCCCCCATTGCTGTGGAAGGCATCACACAGCTCTAGCTTGATTCCCGAACTCGTCTTTCGTCTCATATGAATCGTCTTGTCTGTCTATGACAAAAAGGGTCTTGTTTAAAATATATGAATTATTTTAGATTAATGGCTATAAATCGATCTCTGGAATGTGCTACCATGATGAAACCACTCTACTGGAATACCAAGTACATTTTGCTCTGCCCAGAGTACCTTTTAAAGTACTCGGTGAGGCCACAGGGCTCTTCTCATGCAGCTCTCATTCCCATGTGGGAGCATTGGCAAGGGTAGGTGGGTATTTTTAACCTGGCTACATGTACATTAAATAACACAGCAGCTTTTTCGGCATGTTTGATATCTCTGTAAACTTGAAAATAAAAGAGAGCCGCACACTCTAGGAGCTCAGATGCAAAAAATTGAATTACCAACGTTTCGACAGCCAAGCTGTCTTCATCAGGGTGTAATCACAAACACTGCGGGATGACTCGCTTATATAGGGTTAAAAGACACACAGGTGTCTGTAATCATGGTCAAGAGGGGCCTAATATCATTGGTTAATTCTCAAATATTAAAATGGCATACAAAGAACAAATAGATAGCATACGATCATAAATGCATTTGACTACACAAGCTTACAAACAATTACAATGGCAAAGTCACAATAATCACAAGAATGGCTTCACATCAAAGTCTACGTTGAGACCGAAGGGCGCAAGGGTCTTTAAGTTAAAGATCCAGGCAGCCTCTCGTTTTAACAATAAATTATCAAGGTCACCCCTCTCCTAGGGAGGTTGACATGTTCGATGCCAATATAACGCAGAGATGAAATCGAGTGGCCTGCCTCCAGGAAGTGGGCCGCAACTGGACAAGTAAAGTTTTTACACCTACTGGTGCTACGATGCTCTGAGATACGTAATTTTAATTCGCGCTTTGTTTTACCTACATACTTTTTAACCACAAGGACAAGTTATAAGATAAATAACTGCCTTAGTGGAGCACGTAATAACACCTTTGATTGGGATCGGGGAGATTTCCCTGTTCGTGGGTGTTTGAAGGATCTAAATTCATAAGAAATACCATTGCATTGAGCACAGCCGTTACATTTGTAATTTCCATCCAGTAGGAGCGCAAATAGACGTTGTTCAGGAATATCTTGGGCTGGTAAATCAGAGTTTACCAATTGGTCTCTGAGATTTCTGCCCCGCGAGAATATGACCAAGGGAAGGGGCGAAAACACATTACCGAGACTGTCATCGGATTTTAGGATGGGCGTATGTTTGTGAACAATTCCCTTAATTTGTTCAGAGCACTTTGAATAGCGGGTAGTTAGAACACAAGAATGTGTCTAAATAGGTGTGCGTTTCTTTTTCTTCTAGATGATATCTCTGTATAACCCCCCAAAAAATCGACAACAAAGTTGCCTCTTTTACAATGGGGTTCAATAGGAAAGACTGTTGGTTTTCCCCAATTTGTGGGCGTGATCGAAGAGAATTCCTTATTATTCATGTGATAATGCCGAGAAGCGGTGTTTGGAGGATACAGCGCCTTCGGAAGGTATTCAGACCCTTTGACTTTTCCCACATTATGTTACATTACATCCCTTTGCCTATTCTAAAATGGATGAAATAAAACAATTTATTCAGCAATCTACACACAATACCACATAATGACAAAGTGAGAAAAAATCTGACATTTTTGCAAATGTATTAAACACCAAAAACAGAAATACCTTATTTACATAAGTATTCAGACCTTTTGCTATGAGACTCAACATTGAGCTCAAGTGGATCTGTTTCCATTGATCATCCTTGAGATGTTTCTACAACTTGATTGGAGTCCACCTGTAGTCAATTCAATTGATTGGAAATGTTTTAGAATGGCGCAAACTCCGTCTATATAAGCGGTGATGACTTGGACGATAGATGGGTTGGTTGTTTAGCAACAAAAGCGACGTGCGCAACTATGGGACAAAACAGACGGGGCTGGTTTAGATTGTTGACAACATGTATTTCATTTCCAATGTTTATTGAAAACATATACATTTGCACTTGTCTCTAATACATCCTTTACAATTGTTGGGTAGCTATCTAGCGATTTTTGTTTTGTCATATTAGCATTGATATGAAATCAGTCAAAACGCCTGAAAACAAGACATGGTTTAAAAGAACAAGATTAAAATAACTGAAAGGAGTCACGATTTCCGGAAATTGGACAGGCTCGATGGTTTGGTTTGTTGATATCATCTAACATCCGAATCACAACTCACGATTTCTGCCCCACTGAAGCGTCCGCATCGTTGTCGTGATGTTGTCAGCGAACCCACCTACGACTTCACCATTTGAGACGGACTGCTTTGCTTCCCTCTATAACCTCCCGTTTCATGCACACGCGCGGCAAATTTCCAACTGTCTTTTAAAATCAATAGGCCTATTTGAATCATTTATTTATCAAATTACAAAATGCAGGTTTATTATTTCTCTACCGGGCCAAGTTGTTTACCGGGCCAAATTGTTTTTAGTCTTGATCTCCTAAGATTACGTGTATAGGAGGATTATGTGTGTGTGTGTGTGTGTGTATGGGATTATTCACGAGGACAGTGGAAATTACTTTAGGCTCTGCCTCCAGCGATGAGTTTTTACGTTTTAAACCTGTGCTTTCACGACACAACAATATTCTACATCGATAGTTCTGTTGGAAATCCGAAGTGGCCACCGTTTCACACCTGCGCCCATCTCTTGTCAACTCAGGTAGGATTGGATTTGAGCACAACCTCATCCCTCAACTTCGAGAAGAATGGCTCTCGAACTCGTCAAAATCGGAATATCATTGAAAATGCTACCAAATAACAGTGCTGTGTACTTCAAATCGGACGGAGCGAGATTTGGCCAAACCAGGACGATTAAATTGCTAACGGGGTCAAAGTACAAGGTTGAAGTGGTTGTCAAACCTGGGGATGTGGAGGCAACGTAAGTATGGTGGGGTGAAACGTATTACAGATAATCAGGCAATATTCTTCTGATAACCTATATAGTGTCTATACACTTCAATAGGCTATATTTTGACACCGCCTGTTAATGTTTTGACTACATTGTATTATCCAAAATCTACATTATATCAGTGTTTCATAATGTGAAATAGAATCGGTGCATACATTATTATCATATTATGTCCCTGCTTTAATCTAATTTACTAATATTATTAAATTGGTAATTAATTAAGAACTATGATAAAAACACAAGCCGTACGAGGTTGAAGGCGACACGTCAGAGCGCATGCGTTTCACTCGAGTTCCCACTAGATTGCCAAACTGCAAAGTCAAAATTGGCTTTAAGAATATACATTGTAGAACTAGACCGGGCTTCCAATTTGGCCAGATAGTGACGACCGTGACATTGGCTAGAGTCCGGAGGGTGCAGGGAGACAGAAGGCGCAGCCAGATTGTGTCAAATCCACTCCCGATTAAGTCCTTCAGCACTTCCTGCAGTAGACCAAACATGCTCTCAAATATGGCGAGCTGAGTTTGTGTTTCAGTCTTTTGTTATTAAAAATGGATGGAATAATAAATTACACCGATGATCTATATTTCACCCCGATTTTGTAGAGCAGTCATTCGGCAGTTCTCTTTACTGTCAGCTGCAATGTCAAAACAACCACAGGCCGTTTCCCCCAGTTACGCAGTCATCACCCATCATGGTTATTAGCTGATTTGGCTGGTCATCTATAAACGTTTGAACGTCTTGAAAAAACGATCTGGTCTGCATTTGGCCACATATGTACCCTTAAATCTCCACTCGGTACAGTCAGAAGAGGACTGGCCACCCCTCAGAGCCTGGTTCCTTTTGAGGTTTCTTCCTCCTATAGGGAGATTTGCTGTGCTTCTACATCTGCATTGTTTACTGTTTGTGGTTTTAGGTTGAGTTTCCTGTTAAAGCACTTTTGTGACAACCGTTGATGTAAAAAAAAAAAAAAAAAAAGGGTGTTTATAAAAAAATAAATGTTAATGATTGATGATCTCTCCCTAACTGTTGTGACCCTGTCCTGGTCGTCAGCACCATGAGTGTAGGTGGAGTCCAATTCCCCTTGGAGCAACAGTCTAGAGACCCCCAGTGTGTGGTCTACACTGGCGTCTACGACACAGAGGGCGTGACACACACCAAGAGCGGAGACAGACAAGCTGTACAGATCAGCATACAGGTAGTAAAGGGAAAACTCAGTTTGACTGGAATTTCTTTTGGATTTCTTTATGATTTTATTAGAATCCACATTAGCTGACAACACATAATGAAAAATACATTACAGGCAGAATATTTTACAATTTACAAGTAGACAAAACAATTAAATAGATAAGTTAATTCAGAGCAGTTTACCAGTCACATTACAAATACTTTCTGATATCTACATCAACAAGCCTGGTCCCTGATCTGTTTGGTATCTACATCAACTAGCCTGGTCCCAGATCTGTTTGACATCTACATCAACAAGCCTGGTCCCAGATCTGTTTGACATCTACATCAACAAGTCTGGTCCCAGATCTGTTTGACATCTACATCAACAAGCCTGGTCCCAGATCTGTTTGACATCTACATCAACAAGCCTGGGTCCCAGATCTGTTTGACATCTACATCAACTAGCCTGGTCCCAGATCTGTTTGACATCTACATCAACAAGCCTGGTCCCAGATCTGTTTGATATTTACATCATCAAGCCTGGTCCCAGATCTGTTTGACATCTACATCATCAAGCCTGGTCCCAGATCAGTTTGATATCTACATCAACAAGCCTGGTCCCAGATCTGTTTGACATCTACATCAACAAGCTTGGTCCCAGATCAGTTTGGTATCTACATCAACAAGCCTGGTCCCAGATCTGTTTGACATCTACATCAACAAGCCTGGTCCCAGATCGGTTTGACATCTGCCCGAGTTGCGCGGCGTTCTAAGGCACTTGCATCTCAGTGTGAGAGGCGTCACTACAGTCCCTGGTTCGAGTCCAGGCTGCATCACATCCTGCCCGGATCGGGAGTCCCACAGGGCGGTGCACAATCGGCCCAGCGTCGTCCGGGTTTGGCCGGGTCCCAGATTGTAAATAAGAATTTTGTTCATAAATCGGTTTTCCTAGTTAAATAAAGGTTCAATGTAAAAATAAATGTTTAAAAAATCTAGCCTGGTCCCAGATCTGTTTTGTATGGTAAAGCCAACTCCTATGGTTGTTATTATGCCATGACCATAGGTGTTGGGGCAAGACCGCACAAACACATCTGGGAACCAGGTTGCGCATGGTCCATATGAGTCCAGTAGGCTTTAGAGAACAGGAGGCAAATGTTCATGATGAAAATCTCTGAAGCTTCGCAGTTTCATCCACAGCATTTATTTTCACTTGCCCTTTTTCTACTAGCTGACTTTTCTTATAGCTATTTTGAGGACAAATGTACTTACTACTGTATGACTGTGATAAGTGGTTTTCTCACTTAGTTACCTTGAGATTAATGCATCAACTAAATCGATCTGGATAAGAGCTTCTGCTAAATTACTAAAACGTCAATAAACATTTGTAGAGTTAATCTCAGTATTTGCTGTGATTGCGTGATTAATCGAAAATTCAGAATTTGATCAAATTTAGCTGTAATTCTATGATTTTTGTATATATAAAAAAACATTACAAGAATATTGACGTTTTGATTTTGTCCAAAGTAACAGTAAGCAAAATCAGGTAAATTGATAAAACAAATACAATCAACAATGTCCTTAATTGAACACCATAAAGTTAAACAGGCATGAAGCTAAATAAACACTCCTCATATTACAGTGCCTGAATAACATATCAATGAACATTGATGGCTAAACAGTAAGCAGTCCCAGGTAGAGCCTGAAGCTAGCATTAGCCATGTCAGGTATGCTATACGGCTAGGATAAAGCAGTAGCATACAATCATACCAGCATCATACGGCCACACCAGTAGCATACGATCACACTAGTAGCATTCGATCACACCAGACCAGTAGCATACGATCACACTAGTAGCATACTATCACACCAGTAACTTATCTGATCCACACTAATGCTTATCCGATCCGCACTAGTAGCATCACGATCACA
>NW_027001388.1:0-7539 GCF_036934945.1 Oncorhynchus masou masou
AAAATCCCAATGTTGTTCCATGTACTGTCTTGCAGCTTGTGGTATGAAAATCCCAATGTTGTTCCATGTACTGTCTTGCTAGCATGGTATGAAAATCCCAAAGTTGTTCCATGTACTGTCTTGCAGCATGGTATGAAAATCCCAAAGTTGTTCCATGTACTGTCTTGCAGCATGGTATGAAAATCCAAAAGTTGTTCCATGTACTATCTTGCAGCATGGTATGAAAATCCCAAGAGTTGTTCCATGTACTGTCTTGCGCATGTATGAAATCCCAAAGTTGTTCATGTACTGTCTTGCAGCTAAGTTGTGAAAATCCCCAGAGTTGATTACCATGTTACTGTCTTGCGGCATGGTATGAAAATCAAAGGTTGTTCCTAATGTACTGTCTTGTAGCATGTGTATGCAAAATCCCAAAGTTGTTCCATGTACTGTCTTGCAGCATGGTATGAAAATCCCAAGGTTGTTCCATGTACTGTCTTGCAGCATGGTATGAAAATCCCAAAGTTGTTCCATGCTGTCTTGCAGCATGGTATGAAAATCCAAAAGTTGTTCCATGTACTGTCTTGCAGCATGGTATGAAAATCCCAAAGTTGTTCCATGTCTGTCTTGCAGCATGGTAGTGAAAATCCCAAGTTAGTTCCATGTATTATCTTGCGGCATGGTGTGAAAATCCCAAGAGTTGTTCCATGTACACTGTCTTGCAGCATGGTATGAAAATCCCAAGGTTGTTCCATACTATACTCTGCAGCATGGTGTGAAAATCCCAAAGTTGTTTCACATGCTGTCTTTGCAGCATGGTATGAAAATCTAAAAGTTGTTCCCATGTACTGTCTTGTGGCATGGTATGAAAATCCAAAGTTGTTCCATGCCTACTGTCTTTGCAGCATGGTATGAAAATCTCAGAGTTGTTCCCATGTGACTGTCTTGCAGCATGGTATGAAAATCCCAAAGTTGTTCCATGTACTGTCTTGCAGCATGGTATGAAAATCCCAAAGTTGTTCCATGTACTGTCTTGCAGCATGGTATGAAAATCCTAAAGTTGTTCCATGTACTGTCTTGCAGCATGGTATGAAAATCCCAAAGTTGTTCCATGTACTGTCTTGCAGCATGGTATGAAAATCCCAAAGTTGTTCCATGTACTGTCTTGCAGCATGGTATGAAAATCCTAAAGTTGTTCCATGTACTGTCTTGCAGCATGGTATGAAAATCCCAAAGTTGTTCCATGTACTGTCTTGCAGCATGGTATGAAAATCCCAAAGTTGTTCCATGTACTGTCTTGCAGCATGGTATGAAAATCCCAAAGTTGTTCCATGTACTGTCTTGCAGCATGGTATGAAAATCCCAAAGTTGTTCCATGTACTGTCTTGCAGCATGGTATGAAAATCCCAAAGTTGTTCCATGTACTGTCTTGCAGCATGGTATGAAAATCCCAAAGTTGTTCCATGTACTGTCTTGCAGCATGGTATGAAAATCCCAAAGTTGTTCCATGTACTGTCTTGCAGCATAGGTATGAAAATCTCAAAGTTGTTCCATGTACTGTCTTGCAGCATGGTATGAAAATCTAAAGTTGTTCCATGTACTGTCTTTGCAGCATGGTCATGAAAATCTAAAGTTGTTCCATGTACTGTCTTGCAGCATGGTATGAAAATCTCAAAGTTGTTCACATGTCTGTCTTGCAGCATGGTGTGAAAATCTCAAAGTTGTTCCATGTGCTGTCTTGCAGCATGGTATGAAAATCTGAGTTGTTCCATGTACTGTCTTGCAGCATGGTGTGAAAATCTAGAGTTGTTCCATGTGCTGTCTTTGCAGCATAGTGCTGAAAATCCTAAGTTGTTCCATGTACTGTCTTGCAGCATGGTATGAAAATCCTAAAGTTGTTCTCATGTACTGTCTTTGCAGCATGGTATGAAAATCTAAAGTTTGTTCCATGTACTGTCTTGCAGCATGGTATGAAAATCTCAAAGTTGTTCCATGTACTGTCTTGCAGCATGGTATGAAAATCTAAAGTTGTTCCATGTACTGTCTTGCAGCATGGTAGTGAAAATCCCAAGTTGTTCCATGTCTGTCTTTGCAGCATGGTAGTGAAAATCTGAAGTTGTTCATGTGCTGTCTTTGCGGCATGGTGTGAAAATCTAAAGTTGTTCCATGTGCTGTCTTTGGCAGCATGGTGAAAATCAAAGTTGTTCCATGCATGTCTTGCGGCAGCGTAGTGAAAATCCCAAGTTGTTCACATGTACTGTCTTGCAGCATAGGTATGAAAATCCCAAGTTGTTCCATGTACTGTCTTGCAGCATGGTATGAAAATCTAAAGTTGTTCCATGTACTGTCTTGCAGCATGGTATGAAAATCCTAAAGTTGTTCCATGTACTGTCTTGCAGCATGGTATGAAAATCCCAAAGTTGTTCCATGTACTGTCTTTGCAGCATGGTATGAAAATCCCAAAGTTGTTCCATGTACTGTCTTGCAGCATGGTATGAAAATCTCAATGTTGTTCCATGTACTGTCTTGCAGCATGGTATGAATATCCCAAAGTTGTTCCATGTACTGTCTTGCAGCATGGTATGAAAATCCCAATGTTGTTCCATGTACTGTCTTGCAGCATGGTATGAAAATCCCAAAGTTGTTCCATGTACTGTCTTGCAGCATGGTATGAAAACCGGAATAAGTTGTTCCATGTACTGTCTTGCAGCATGGTATGAAAACCCAAAGTTGTTCCATGTACTGTCTTGCAGCAATGGTGGCGAAAATCCCAAAGTTGTTCCATGTACTGTCTTGCAGCATGGTATGAATATCCCAAAGTTGTTCCATGTACTGTCTTGCAGCATGGTATGAAAATCCCAAAGTTGTTCCATGTACTGTCTTGCAGCATGGTATGAAAATCCCAAAAGTTGTTCCATGTACTGTCTTGCAGCATGGTATGAAAATCAAAGTTGTTCCATGTACTGTCTTGCAGCATGGCGAAAATCAAAGTTGTTCCATGTACTGTCTTGCAGCATGGTATGAAAATACCAATCTTCTACAAAGAGGTTTTAACTGCCAATGGCTTATCTCTGGGGTTCCATTTCAAGGGCACAGAGAAATAAAGAATCAATGTTCCAAAGACATCATAAAAAAAATGCAAAGTCAATGCACTCTTGGGAAACACAGAGCTTAAGTCCTTAAGCAGCAAATTGGATTCACATTCAGTATGGATCTAGGCCAGCTTGTAGGCAGTGATCACTAAGGGGGCGAAGTCAGCAAGCTAGAAGATAGGCTTAATGACATAAGACTTGGTTGAACTCTTCTACCTATTATGGCAATAGGTACCATAGGACAAGGTTTATCCACAGATAAGATTACAGTACAGGTGTAAGTGGGTATAAGTTGAAAGACAATCAAGATAGTTTTTTTATACAATCATTGGCCTATTTAGATGACACAATGGCGGTATTTATTTTTAATTGGTCCACACACAGATCTGTAGAACAGCCCAATGGGCAAAAAATTGTTGAATCAAAATTTTTCCACGTCATTTCGACCACAAAAATCAATGTGATGAAGTTAAATCAATGCGGAAAACAAATTGGATTTGAAAAACCTCATCAACGTAGAGCATTTTATCTTTTAACCTTAATCCAACAAAATGCTCAGTCAGTAATTTTCACCATTAGTTTACACTTGTTCTCTTATGAAGCATGTGACAATTAAAATGTAATTTGAATGGTATTTGTCAAGATTTCATTTAAAACTGAGGGTACACTTAATGCATTGTGAAATCTGTTGTAAAATGTATTTTAATGTTTAAAAAGTGTTATTATAATATATATATATTACTGCCTTATTTTTGCTGGAGCCAGGAAAGTATCTGGTAAAAGACCAAGTCCATATTATAGCGAACAGCTCAAATAAGCAAAGAGAAACGACAGTCCATCATTACTTTAAGACATGAAGGTCAGTCAATCCAGAAAATTTCAGAACTTTGAATGTTTCTTCAAGTGCAGTCGCAAAAAAATCTTCAAAAGCGCTATAAAGAAACTGGCTCTTGATGAGGACAGTACAGGGAACGTGGCGGTCAAAATCAACTGTTCAGAAGAGAATGCGTGAATGAGGCCTTCATGGTCGAATTGATGCAAAGAAACTATTATTAAAAAACCCAATAAGAAGACGAGACTTGCTTGGGCCAAGGGAATAGGAACAATGGACATTACACCGGGTGGAAATCTGTCCTTTGGTCTGATGAGTCCAAATTTGAGATTTTTCATTCCGACAGCTGTGTCTTTATGAGATGCAGAGTAGGTGAACGGATGATCTCCACATGGTGGTTCCCACCATGAAGCATGGAGGAGGAGGTGTGATGGTGTAGGGGTGCTTTTCTGGTGACACTGTCTGTGATTTATTTAGAATTCAAGGCACCAACCAGCATGGCTACCACAGCATTCTGCAAGCGATAGACCATCCCCATCTGGTTTGTGCTTAGTGGGACTATCATTTATTTTTCAACAGGACAATGACCCAAAACACACCTCCAGGCTGTGTAAGGGCTATTTGACTAAGAAGGAGAGTGATGGAGTGCTGCATCAGATGACCTGGCCTCCACAATCACCTGACCTCAACCCAATTGAGATGGTTTGGGATGAGTTGTACCACAGAGTCAAGGAAAAGCAACCAACAAGTCCTCAGCATTTGTGGAATCTCCTTCAAGACCGTTGGAAAAGCATTCCAGGTGAAGCTGGTTGAGAGAATGTCAAGTGTGCAAAACTGTCATCAAAGGCAAAAGTATGGCTACTTTGAAGAAATTAAAATATACAATATATTTAGATTTGTTTAAAACATTTTTGGTGACTACTATGATTCCATATGTGTTATTTCATAGTTTGATGTCTTCACCATTATTCTTCATGTAGAAAATAGTAAAAATAAAGAACAATTGTGAAATGAGTAGGTGTGTCCATACTTTTGACTGGTATATAGCAAATAATTACTATTTTGATATTGATCACTGCACTTTTGGGTTGAGCTTGCAAGTTAAGCACGTCAATGTAATTATGCATGTGACAAAAAACTTGAACTTGAACTGAACGATACTCTCTTAAGCGTAAACGATTAACTTAGAAAATTGTCTTGTCTGCAAATTCAAAAGGTGTATGTTGACAATGGCTGATTACAAATGCTGTGTAGGCTAATTTGAAAACCTTTGAGACAAGTAGTTCCATTGCAGACAAGTAATATATTATATGTGAAATAGGCAGAAAGGCAGACCACACAAATTGATAATAGTTCTATTTTATTCTCTTCTAGATATGTTAACCCAGAAGTAGCTTCTTGCTAAATTTGGTCAGCTTCCTTATCAGAATTTGCCCATGAGAGATTAGTTGATTTGGAGTCCTTTCTAAAGATCTCACCAGCTTGTGGTCCTATAAACTGGAAATGATTTACCTCTGCTTTGTTCAGCCATTCCTAGGGGTAAAGATGAATGGGGAAAGAAAACGGTTTGGGGATAAACACCGACAATAGGGTCTGAGGTTAACACATGCATAGGAGATCTTATACGTTTTGTTCTCTGAGATAACATCAGTCAGTTAACATGACCTGTAATGAATGATGAAGCCTTTATGTGCTTTTATGTGCTTTTGTGTTTACATTTATCCTTCAAAATTCACAAAATGTGAATGAAGATTATCTCATAGAACAAAAGCGTGTTACAATCTCCCTTAGCCTGTGTTTACCAAATCAAATCAATGTTACCAGAAAGAGTTGATCCAAATAAACTCAAGTAAAAAATCACAAAAAGTAACACAATGAAATAATAATAACGAGGCCACATACAGGCGGTACGGTTACCGAGTCAATGTGTCGAGGGTTACCAGATTAGTCAGGTCATTTGTTCATGTAGATATGGGTAATGTGACTATGCACCAATAATAAACAGCGAGAAGCAGATAAAAACCAAATGGGGGTGTCAATGTAAATAGTCTGATTGGCCATTTAATTAATTGTTCAGCAGTCTTGTGGCTTGGGGGTAGAAGCTGTTAAGTAGCCTTTTATTTTCCTTGACTTGGCGCTCTGGTACTGCTTGCCTTGCGGTAGCAAAGAGAATAGTCTATGACTTGGGTGGCTGAAGTATTTGAGCATTTTTTGGTCTTTCCTCTGACACTGCCTAGTATAGAGGTCCTGGATGGCAGGAAGCTTGGTCCCAGTGATGTACTGGGCCTTACACATTACCCTCTATAGTGCTTTATGGTCAGATGCCAAGCAGTTGCCATACCAGGAAGTGATGCAACCGGTCAGGATATTCTCAATAGTGACACTGTAGAACTTTTTTGTTGCCCTCTTCACGACTGTCTTGGTGTGTTTGGACGATGGTAGTTTGTTGGTGATGTACACACCAAGGAACTTGAAACTCTCCACCCGCTCCACTACAGCCCCGTTGATGCTAATGGGGGCCTGTTCGGCCAGCCTTTTCCTGTAGTCCACTTTCAGCTCCTTTGTCTTGCTCACAATGAGGCAGAAGTTGTTGTCCTGGCATCACACTGCCAGGTCTCTGACCTCTCTAAGGTTGTTTTTCATCGTTGTCGGTATTCAGGCCTACCACTGTTGTGTCGTCAGCAAACTTAATGATGGTGTTGGAGTCGTGTTTGGCCAACGCAGTCGTGGGTGAACAGGGGCACAGGAGAGGACTAAGCATGTACCCCTGAGGGGCCCCAGTGTTGAGAATCAGCATGGCAGATGTGTTGTTGCCTACCATTACCACCTGGGGTGGCCCGTCAGGAAGTTCAGGATCCAGTTGCAGAGGGTGGTGTTTGGTCCCAGGGTCCTTAGCTTAGTGATGAGCTTTGTGGGCACTATGGTGTTGACGGCTGAGCTCTAGTCAATGAATAGTATTCTCATATAGGTGTTCCTTTTGTCCAGGTGGGAAAGGGCAATATGGAGTGCGATTGCATCATCTGTGGATCTGTTGGGGCGGTATGCGAATTGGAGTGGGTCTAGGTTATCCAGGATGATGCTGTTGATGTGAGCCATGACCAGCCTTTCAAAGCACTTCATGGCTATCAACGTGAATGCTATGGGGCAGTAATCACTTAGGCAGGTTACCGTCGCTTTCTTGGACACAGGGACAATGGTGGTCTGCTTGAAACATGTAGGTATTACAGACTCGGTCAGGGGAGAGGTTGAAAATGTCATTGAAGACACTTGCCACTTCCGTATTAAGCGAGTCACTGGTACTTCCTGCAGGAATCAGGAGGATAGAATTATGGTCAGATTTTCCAAATGGAGGGTGAGGAAGAGTTTGTATGCATCTCTGTGTGTGGAGTAAAAGTGCTGTATAGTTTCTTTTCCTCTGTGGTTGCACATGTGACATGCTGGTAGAAATAAGGTTAAAACAGATCCGCCTTTTTTTCATTGTTCGCCTGAAATGACATACCCAAATCTAACTGCCGCCCAGCTCAGGCACTGAAGTAAGGATATGCATTTTCTTGATACCATTTGAAAACACTTTGACGTTTGTGGAAATGTGAAAGGAATGTAGGAGACTATAACACATTAGATCTGGTAAAAGAT
>NW_027001389.1:0-7537 GCF_036934945.1 Oncorhynchus masou masou
TACCACACAACCTGTACCACGCCAACTTATCACACAACCGATATCACACAACCTGTACCACGCCATCTTATCACACAACCTGTACCACACAACCTGTACCACGCCATCTTATCACACAACCTGTACCATACAACCTGTTCCACGCCATCTTAACACAACCTACACGACACAATTTGTACCACGCCATCTTATCACACAACCTGTACCACGCCATCTTATCACACAACCTATACCACACAACCTGTACCACACAATCTTATCACACAACCTATACCACACAACCTGTACCACGCCATCTTATCACACAACCTATACCACACAACCTGTACCACACAATCTTATCACACAACCTATTCCACACAACCTGTACCACGCCATCTTATCACACAACCTATACCACACAACCTGTACCATGCCATCTTATCACACAACCTATACCACACAACCTGTACCACGCCATCTTATCACACAACCGATATCACACAACCTGTACCACGCCATCTTATCACACAACCTATATCACACAACCTGTACCACGCCAACTTATCACACAACCGATATCACGCAACCTGTACCACACCATCTTATCTCACAACCTATACCACACAACCTGCACCACACAATCTTATCACAGAACCTATACCACACATCCTGTACCACGCCATCTTACAACACAACCTATACCACACAACCTATACCACGCCATCTTACAACACAACCTATACCACACAACCTATACCACGCAACCTGTACCACGCCATCTTACAACACAACCTATACCACACAACCTATACCACGCCATCTTACAACACAACCTATACCACACAACCTATACCACACAACCTGTTCCACGCCATCTTATCACACAACCTACACGACACAACTTGTACCACGCCATCTTATCACACAAACTATTCCACACAACATATACCACGCCATCTTATCACACAACCTGTTCCACGCCATCCTATCACACAACCTACACGACACAACTTGTACCACGCCATCTTATCACACAACCTGTTCCACGCCATCTTATCACACAACCTATACCACACAACCTGTACCACGCCATCTTATCACACAACCTATACCACACAACCTGTACCACGCCATCTTATCACACAAACTATACCACACAACCTGTACCACGCCATCTTATCACACAACCTATACCACACAACCTGTACCACACAATCTTATCACACAACCTATACCCCACAAACTGTACCACGCCATCTTATCACACAACCTACACCACACAACCTGTACCATGCCATCTTACAACACAACCTATACAACAAGACCTATACCACGCAACCTGTACCACACAGTCTTATCACACAACCTATACCACACAACCTGTACCACGCCAATTTATCACACAACCGATATCATACAACCTGTACAACGCCATCTTATCACACAACCTATATCACACAACCTGTACCACATCATCTTATCACACAACCGTACCACACAACCGTTCCATCACTATCTTATCACACAACCTATATCACACAACCTGTACCACACCATCTAATCACACAACCTATACCACGTATCTTATCACACAACCTATTCCACATAAAAATCCTGTAATGCACGCCAACTTATCACACAACCGATATCACAACTGTAATACCATCTATCACACAACCTGTACCACACCATCAATACACAACCTGTATAACACAAAGGTCTGTACACATCCATTTACAATAAACTATACCACACAACTTGTACCACGCCATCTATCACACAACCTATACCCACAACTCTGCATCACCATGATTCTGTTACTTACACACAACCTATACCGCTACAACGCAAAACAACCTGTACCATCTTATCTTATCCACACAACACACAACCCCACAAACTGTACCACGCCATCTTATCACACAACTACACCACACAACCTGTACCACGCCATCTTACAACACAACCTATACAACAAGACCTATACCACGCAACCTGTACCACACATCTTATCACACAACCTGCCACACAACCTGTACCATCAATTTATCACACAACCAATACCATAGCACAACGCCATCTTATCACACAACCTATATCCCACAACCTGTACCACATCATCTTATCACACAACCTGTACCACACAACCTGCACGCCATCTTATCACACAACCTATCACACAACCTGTACCACACCATCTAATCACACAACCTATACCACGCCATCTTATCACACAACCTATACCACAACCTGTACCACGCCAACTTATCACACAACCGATTTCAAAACCTGTACCACGCCATCTTATCCCACAACCTGTACCACACCATCTTATCACACAGCCTATACCCTGAACCTGTACCACAGTCTTTATCACACAACCTATACCCCACAACCTGTACTACGCCATCTTATCACACAACCTATACCACAACCTGTACCCACGACATCTTATCACAACCTATACCACACAACGTGTTCCAGCACCATCTTATCACACAACCTATATATCAACCTGTACACGCCATCTTATCACACAACCTGTACCACAACCGTTCCCGCGCCATCTTATCCACACAACCTACACACACAATTACAATCTTATCACACAACCTGTACCACGCCATCTTATCACACAACCTATACCACACAAACTGCCACATCTTATCACACAACCTATGCCACACAATCTGTACCACCCATCTTATCAACACAACCTATACAACAAGACCTATACCCGCACGTACCATCTTATCACACAACCTATATCACACAACCTGTACCACGCCAATCTTATCACACAACCGATATCATACAACCTGTACCACACCAACTAATACCACAACCTATGCCATCTTATCACACAACCTATACCACACAACCTGTACCACATCATCTTATCACACAACCTGTATCACACAACCTGTACCACGCCATCTTATCACACAACCTGTACCACACCAACCTGTTCCACGCCATCTTATCACACAACCTATATCCCACACAACCTGCCATCCATCTTATCACACAACCTATATCACACAACCTGTTCCACGCCATCATATCAACAA
Organism: Oncorhynchus masou masou; assembly: GCF_036934945.1. Classification (NCBI taxonomy): domain Eukaryota; kingdom Metazoa; phylum Chordata; class Actinopteri; order Salmoniformes; family Salmonidae; genus Oncorhynchus; species Oncorhynchus masou. The sequence continues at coordinate 3,054 of NW_027001389.1, forward strand.
CAATGCCATCTTATACACAACCTAAACCATGCCATCTTACAACACAACCTATACCACACACCTATACCACACAACCTGTACCACGCCATCTTACAACCCAAACCTATACCACACAACCTATACCACACAACCATCTCTTATCAACACAACCTATACAACAAGACCTATGCCACAACCTGTACCCACAGTCTTATCACACAACCTATACCACACAACCTGTACCACGCCAAATTATCACACAACCGATATCACACAACCTGTACCACGCCATCATTATCCCACAACCTATATCACACAACCTGTACCACATCATCTTATCACACAACCGATACCACACAACCTGTACCACGCCATCTTATCACACAACCTATATCACACAACCTGTACCACATCATGCCACACAACTTGTACCACACAACTCAATTCCATCTTATCACACAACCTATATCACACAACCTGTACCACCATCTTATCACACAACCGATATCACACAACCTATACACCATCTAATCACACAACCTATACCACGCCATCTTATCACACAACCTATACCACACAACCTGTACCACGCCAACTTATCACACAACCGATATCACACAACCTGTACCACGCCATCTTATCACACAACCTGTACCACACAACCTGTACCACGCCATCTTATCACATAACCTGTACCATACAACCTGTTCCACGCCATCTTAACACAACCTACACGACACAATTTGTACCAAGCCATCTTATCACACAACCTGTACCACGCCATCTTATCACACAACCTATACCACACAAACTGTACCACACAATCTTATCACACAACCTATACCACACAACCTGTACCACGATCTTATCACACAACCTATACCACACAACCTGTACCACGCCATCTTATCACACAACCTATACCATACAACCTATACCACACAACCTGTACCACGGCATCTTATCACACAGCCTATACCACACAACCTGTACCCACGCCATCTTATCACACGCAACCTATACCACACACCTGTACCACGCCATCTTATCACACAACCTATACCACACAACTTGTACCACGCCATCTTATCACACAACCTATACCACACAACCTGTACCACGCCATCTTATCACACAACCTATACGACACAACTTGTACCACGCCATCTTATCACACAACCTGTACCACGCCATCTTATCACACAACCTATTCCACACAACATATACCACGCCATCTGATCACACAACCTATACCACACAACCTGTACCACGCCATCTTATCACAGAACCTAAACCATGCAATCTTACAACACAACCTATACAAAAAAGACCTATACCACGCAACCTGTACCACACAGTCTTATCACACAACCTGTACCACACAACTTGTTCCACGCCATCTTATCACACAACCTGTAACACGCCATCTTATCACACAACCGATATCACAACCTGTACCACGCCATCTTATCACATAACCTATATCACAACCTGTACCACGCCAACTTATCACACAACCCGATATCACACAACCTGCACCACACAATCTTATCACAGAACCTATACCACGCCATCTTATCACACAACCTATTCCACGCCATCTTATCACACAACCTATACCACACAACCTGTACCACACAACCTGTACCACACAATCTTATCACACAACCTATATCACACAACATATACCACACAACCTATACCACACAACCTGTACCACGCCATCTTATCACACAACCTATACCACACAACCTGTACCACGCCATCTTATCACACAAACTATACCACACAACCTGTACCACGCCATCTTATCACACAACCTATCACAAGCTGTACCACGCCATCTTATCACACAACCTACACCACACAACCTGTACCACGCCATCTTATCAACACAACCTATTCCACGCCATCTTATCACACAACCTATACCACACAACCTGTACCACGCCAGTCTTATCACACAACCTATACCACACAACCTGTACCACGCCAATTTATCACACAACCGATATCATACAACCTGTACCATGCCATCTTATCACACAACCTATATCACACAACCTGTACCACATCATCTTATCACACAACCTGTACCACACAACCTGTTCCACGCCATCTTATCACACAACCGATATCACACAACCTGTACCACACCATCTAATCACACAACCTATACCACGCCATCTTATCACACAACCTATTCCACACAACCTGTACCACGCCAACTTATCACACAACCGATATCACACAACCTGTACCACGCCATCTTATCACACAACCTGTAACACACCATCTTATCCACAACCTATACCACACAACCTGTACCCATACATCTTATCACACAAACTATACCACACAACCTGTACCACCATCTTATCACACAACCTATACCACACACCTGTACCACGCATCTTATCGCACAACCTATACACACAACCGATATCACACAACCTATATCACACAACCTGTACCCACATCATCTTATCACACAACCTGTACCACAACCTGTTCCATCTTATCACACAACCGATATCGACACAACCTGTACCACGCCATCTTATCACACAACCTATACCACGCCATCTTATCACACAACCTATACCACACAACCTGTACCACGCCATCTTATCACACAACCGATATCACACAACCTGTACCACGCCATCTATACCACACAACCTGTACCACACCATCTTATCACACAACCTATACCACACAACCTGTACCACGCCAATCTTATCACACAACCTGATACCATACAACCTGTTCCACGCCATCTTATCACACAACCTATATCACACAACCTGTACCACACCATCTTATCACACAACCTGTACCACGCCATCTTATCACACAACCTATTACCACACAACCTGTACCACACCAACCTGTATCACACACACCTATATCACACAACCTGTACCACGCCATCTTATCACACAACCTATACCACACAACCTGTACCACGCCATCTTATCACACAACCGTATCACACACTTACCACCCATACCACACAACCTGTACCACGCCATCTTATCACACAACCTATACCACACAACCTGTACCACGCCATCTTATCACACAACCTATACCACACAACCTGTACCACGCCATCTTATCACACAACCTATACCACACAACCTGTACCACGCCATCTTATCACACAACATATACGACACAACTTGTACCACGCCATCTTATCACACAACCTGTACCACGCCATCTTATCACACAACCTATTACACACAACATATACCACGCCATCTGACCACACAACCTATACCACACAACCTGTACCACACAATCTTATCACACAACCTATACCACACAACCTGTACCACGCCATCTTATCACACAACCTATACCACACAACCTGTACCACGCCATCTTATCACACAAACTATACCACACAACCTGTACCACGCCATCTTACAACACAACCTATACAACAAGACCTATACCACGCAACCTGTACCACACAGTCTTATCACACAACCTATACCACACAACCTGTACCACGCCAACTTATCACACAACCGATATCACACAACCTGTACCACGCCATCTTTATCACACAACCTGTACCACATCATCTTATCACACAACCTGTACCACACAACCTGTTCCACGCCATCTTATCACACAACCTATATCACGCAACCTGTACCACGCCATCTTATCACACAACCGATATCACACAACCTGTACCACACCAACTAATCACACAACCTATACCACACCATCTTATCACACAACCTATACCACACAACCTGTACCACGCCAACTTATCACACAACCGATATCACACAACCTGTACCACGCCATCTTATCACACAACCTGTACCACACAACCTGTTCCACGCCATCTTATCACACAACCTATATCACACAACCTGTACCACGCCATCTTATCACACAACCTGTTCCAGCTATCTTATCACACAACCTGTACCATGCCATCTTATCACACAACCTAAACCATGCCATCTTACAACACAACCTATACCACACAACCTATACCACAACCTGTACCACGCCATCTTATCACACAACCTATATCACGCAACCTGTACCACACCATCTTATCACACAACCTATACCACACAACCTGTACCACGCCATCTTATCACACAACCTATACCACACAACCTGTACCACGCCATCTTACAACACAACCTATACAACAAGACCTATGCCACGCAACCTGTACCCACACAGTCTTATCACACAACCTATACCACACAACCTGTACCACGCCAAATTATCACACAGCCGATATCACACAGCCTGTACCACGCCATCTTATCACACAACCTATATCACACAGCCTGTACCATCTTATCACACAACCTGTACCACACAACCTGTTCCACGCCATCTTATCACACAACCTATATCACACAACCTGTACCACGCCATCTTATCACACAACCGATATCACACAACCTGTACCACACCATCTAATCACACAACCTATACCACGCCATCTTATCACACAACCT
>NW_027001390.1:0-7534 GCF_036934945.1 Oncorhynchus masou masou
GTGCCAACAAGTGCCCCATTGCAGTCCCAGAAACAGACTAGCACCAACAAGTGCCCCATTGCAGTCCCAGAAACAGACTAGTGCCAACCAGTGCCCCATTGCAGTCCCAGAAACAGACTAGTTCCAACAAGTGCCCCATTGCAGTCCCAGAAACAGACTAGTGCCAACAAGTGCCCCATTGCAGTCCCAGAAACAGACTAGTTCCAACCAGTGCCCCATTGCAGTCCCAGAAACAGACTAGTTCCAACCAGTGCCCCATTGCAGTCCCAGAAACAGACTAGTTCCAACAAGTGCCCCATTGCAGTCCCAGAAACAGACTAGTGCCAACAAGTGCCCCATTGCAGTCCCAGAAACAGACTAGTTCCAACAAGTGCCCCATTGCAGTCCCAGAAACAGACTAGTGCCAACCAAGTGCCCCATTGCAGTCCCAGAAACAGACCAGTTCCAACAAGTGCCCCATTGCAGTCCCAGAAACAGACTAGTTCCAACAAGTGCCCCATTGCAGTCCCAGAAACAGACTAGTTCCAACAAGTGCCCCATTGCAGTCCCAGAAACAGACTAGTGCCAACAAGTGCCCCATTGCAGTCCCAGAAACAGACTAGTGCCAACAAGTGCCCCATTGCAGTCCCAGAAACAGACTAGTGCCAACAAGTGCCCCATTGCAGTCCCAGAAACAGACTAGTTCCAACAAGTGCCCCATTGCAGTCCCAGAAACAGACTAGTTCCAACAAGTGCCCCATTGCAGTCCCAGAAACAGACTAGTTCCAACAAGTGCCCCATTGCAGTCCCAGAAACAGACTAGTTCCAACAAGTGCCCCATTGCAGTCCCAGAAACAGACTAGTTCCAACAAGTGCCCCATTGCAGTCCCAGAAACAGACTAGTTCCAACAAGTGCCCCATTGCAGTCCCAGAAACAGACTAGTGATAACAAGTGCTACAGTGCAGTCCCAGAAACAGACTAGTTCCAACAAGTGCCCCATTGCAGTCCCAGAAACAGACTAGTGCCAACAAGTGCCCCATTGCAGTCCCAGAAACAGACTAGTTCCAACAAGTGCCCCATTGCAGTCCCAGAAACAGACTAGTTCCAACAAGTGCCCCATTGCAGTCCCAGAAACAGACTAGTTCCAACAAGTGCCCCATTGCAGTCCCAGAAACAGACTAGTGCCAACAAGTGCCCCATTGCAGTCCCAGAAACAGACTAGTTCCAACAAGTGCCCCATTGCAGTCCCAGAAACAGACTAGTTCCAACAAGTGCCCCATTGCAGTCCCAGAAACAGACTAGTTCCAACAAGTGCCCCATTGCAGTCCCAGAAACAGACTAGTGCCAACAAGTGCCCCATTGCAGTCCCAGAAACAGACTAGTTCCAACAAGTGCCCCATTGCAGTCCCAGAAACAGACTAGTTCCAACAAGTGCCCCATTGCAGTCCCAGAAACAGACTAGTTCCAACAAGTGCCCCATTGCAGTCCCAGAAACAGACTAGTGCCAACAAGTGCCCCATTGCAGTCCCAGAAACAGACTAGTTCCAACAAGTGCCCCATTGCAGTCCCAGAAACAGACTAGTTCCAACAAGTGCCCCATTGCAGTCCCAGAAACAGACTAGTTCCAACAAGTGCCCCATTGCAGTCCCAGAAACAGACTAGTTCCAACAAGTGCCCCATTGCAGTCCCAGAAACAGACTAGTTCCAACAAGTGCCCCATTGCAGTCCCAGAAACAGACTAGTTCCAACAAGTGCCCCATTGCAGTCCCAGAAACAGACTAGTTCCAACAAGTGCCCCATTGCAGTCCCAGAAACAGACTAGTTCCAACAAGTGCCCCATTGCAGTCCCAGAAACAGACTAGTTCCAACAAGTGCCCCATTGCAGTCCCAGAAACAGACTAGTTCCAACAAGTGCCCCATTGCAGTCCCAGAAACAGACTAGTTCCAACAAGTGCCCCATTGCAGTCCCAGAAACAGACTAGTTCCAACAAGTGCCCCATTGCAGTCCCAGAAACAGACTAGTTCCAACAAGTGCCCCATTGCAGTCCCAGAAACAGACTAGTTCCAACAAGTGCCCCATTGCAGTCCCAGAAACAGACTAGTTCCAACAAGTGCCCCATTGCAGTCCCAGAAACAGACTAGTGCCAACAAGTGCCCCATTGCAGTCCCAGAAACAGACTAGTACCAACAAGTGCCCCATTGCAGTCCCAGAAACAGACTAGTACCAACAAGTGCCCCATTGCAGTCCCAGAAACAGACTAGTTCCAACAAGTGCCCCATTGCAGTCCCAGAAACAGACTAGTTCCAACAAGTGCCCCATTGCAGTCCCAGAAACAGACTAGTTCCAACAAGTGCCCCATTGCAGTCCCAGAAACAGACTAGTACCAACAAGTGCCCCATTGCAGTCCCAGAAACAGACTAGTGCCAACCAGTGCCCCATTGCAGTCCCAGAAACAGACTAGTGCCAACAAGTGCCCCATTGCAGTCCCAGAAACAGACTAGTTCCAACAAGTGCCCCATTGCAGTCCCAGAAACAGACTAGTGCCAACAAGTGCCCCATTGCAGTCCCAGAAACAGACTAGTTCCAACAAGTGCCCCATTGCAGTCCCAGAAACAGACTAGTTCCAACAAATTGCCCGTTGCAGTCCCAGAAACAGACTAGTTCCAACAAATTGCCCCATTGCAGTCCCAGAAACAGACTAGTTCCAACAAATTGCCCCATTGCAGTCCCAGAAACAGACTAGTGATAACAAGTGCTACAGTGCAGTCCCAGAAACAGACTAGTTCCAACAAGTGCCCCATTGCAGTCCCAGAAACAGACTAGTGATAACAAGTGCTACAGTGCAGTCCCAGAAACAGACTAGTTCCAACAAGTGCCCCATTGCAGTCCCAGAAACAGACTAGCGCCAACAAGTGCCCCATTGCAGTCCCAGAAACAGACTAGTTCCAACAAGTGCCCCATTGCAGTCCCAGAAACAGACTAGTGCCAACAAGTGCCCCATTGCAGTCCCAGAAACAGACTAGTTCCAACAAGTGCCCCATTGCAGTCCCAGAAACAGACTAGTGCCAACAAGTGCCCCATTGCAGTCCCAGAACAGACTAGTTCCAACAAGTGCCCCATTGCAGTCCCAGAAACAGACTAGTTCCAACCAGTGCCCCATTGCAGTCCCAGAAACAGACTAGTTCCAACAAGTGCCCCATTGCAGTCCCAGAAACAGACTAGTGCCAACAAGTGCCCCATTGCAGTCCCAGAAACAGACTAGTGATAACAAGTGCCCCATTGCAGTCCAGAAACAGACTAGTTCCAACAGCCCCATTGCAGTCCCAGAAACAGACTAGTTCCAACAAGTGCCCCATTGCAGTCCCAGAAACAGACTAGTGATAAACAAGTGCCCCATTGCAGTCCCAGAAACAGACTAGTTCCAACAAGTGCCCCATTGCAGTCCCAGAAACAGACTAGTTCCAACAAGTGCCCATTGCAGTCCTAGAAAACAGACTAGTGCCAACAAATTGCCCCATTGCAGTCCCAGAAACAGTGACTCAGAAACAGTTCCAACAAGTGCCCCATTGCAGTCCCAGAAACAGACTAGTGCCAACAAGTGCCCCATTGCAGTCCCAGAAACAGACTAGTTCCAACAAGTGCCCCATTGCAGTCCCAGAAACAGACTAGTTCCAACAAGTGCAGACTAGTGCCTGCCCCATTGCAGTCCCAGAAACAGACTAGTTCCAACAAGTGCCCCATTGCAGTCCCAGAAACAGACTAGTTCCAACAAGTGCCCCATTGCAGTCCCAGAAACAGACTAGTTCCAACAAGTGCCCCATTGCAGTCCCAGAAACAGACAGTCCCAAGAAACAGACTTCCAACAAGTGCCCCATTGCAGTCCCAGAAACAGACTAGTTCCAACAAGTGCCCCATTGCAGTCCCAGAAACAGACTAGTGCCAACAAGTGCCCCATTGCAGTCCAGAAACAGACTAGTGCAAGTGCCCCCCAGAAACAGACTAGTTCCAACAAGTGCCCCATTGCAGTCCCAGAAACAGACTAGTACCAACAAGTGCCCCATTGCAGTCCCAGAAACAGACTAGTTACCAACAAGTGCCCCATTGCAGTCCCAGAAACAGACTAGTTCCAACAAGTGCCCCATTGCAGTCCCAGAAACAGACTAGTACCAACAAGTGCCCCATTGCAGTCCCAGAAACAGACTAGTACCAACAAGTGCCCCATTGCAGTCCCAGAAACAGACTAGTTCAACAAGTGCCCCATTGCAGTGAAACAATTCTTCCAGCAGTACCCCATTGCAGTCCCAGAAACAGACTAGTTCCAACAAGTGCCCCATTGCAGTCCCAGAAACAGACTAGTTCCAACAAGTGCCCCATTGCAGTCCCAGAAACAGACTAGTTCCAACAAGTGCCCCATTGCAGTCCCAGAAACAGACTAGTGCCAACAAGTGCCCCATTGCAGTCCCAGAAACAGACTAGTTCCAACAAGTGCCCCATTGCAGTCCCAGAAACAGACTAGTTCCAACAAGTGCCCCATTGCAGTCCCAGAAACAGACTAGTTCCAACAAGTGCCCCATTGCAGTCCCAGAAACAGACTAGTTCCAACAAGTGCCCCATTGCAGTCCCAGACAGACTAGTGCCAACAAGTGCCCCATTGCAGTCCCAGAAACAGACTAGTCCAACAAGTGCCCCATTGCAGTCCCAGAAACAGACTAGTGCCAACAAGTGCCCCATTGCAGTCCCAGAAACAGACTAGTTCCAACAAGTGCCCCATTGCAGTCCCAGAAACAGACTAGTTCCAACAAGTGCCCCATTGCAGTCCCAGAAACAGACTAGTGCCAACAAGTGCCCCATTGCAGTCCCAGAAACAGACTAGTGCCAACAAGTGCCCCATTGCAGTCCCAGAAACAGACTAGTACCAACAAGTGCCCCATTGCAGTCCCAGAAACAGACTAGTACCAACAAGTGCCCCATTGCAGTGCAGAAACAAGTGCCCCATTGCAGTCCCAGAAACAGACTAGTTCCAACAAAGTGCCCCATTGCAGTCCCAGAAACAGACTAGTTCCAACAAGTGCCCCATTGCAGTCCCAGAAACAGACTAGTTCCAACAAGTGCCCCATTGCAGTCCCAGAAACAGACTAGTTCCAACAAGTGCCCCATTGCAGTCCCAGAAACAGACTAGTGCCAACAAGTGCCCCATTGCAGTCCCAGAAACAGACTAGTGCCAACAAGTGCCCCATTGCAGTCCCAGAAACAGACTAGTACCAACAAGTGCCCCATTGCAGTCCCAGAAACAGACTAGTACCAACAAGTGCCCCATTGCAGTCCCAGAAACAGACTAGTTCCAACAAGTGCCCCCATTGCAGTCCCAGAAACAGACTAGTTCCAACAAGTGCCCCATTGCAGTCCCAGAAACAGACTAGCACCAACAAGTGCCCCATTGCAGTCCCAGAAACAGACAAGCACCAACAAGTGCCCCATTGCAGTCCCAGAAACAGACTAGTTCCAACAAGTGCCCCATTGCAGTCCCAGAAACAGACTAGTTCCAACAAAGTGCCCCATTGCAGTCCCAGAAACAGACTAGTTCCAACAAGTGCCCCATTGCAGTCCCAGAAACAGACTAGTTCCAACAAGTGCCCCATTGCAGTCCCAGAAACAGACTAGTTCCAACAAGTGCCCCATTGCAGTCCCAGAAACAGACTAGTTCCAACAAGTGCCCCATTGCAGTCCCAGAAACAGACTAGTGCCAACAAGTGCCCCATTGCAGTCCCAGAAACCCTAGTTCCAAACAGACTAGTGCCAACAAGTGCCCCATTGCAGTCCCAGAAACAGACTAGTACCAACAAGTGCCCCATTGCAGTCCCAGAAACAGACTAGTACCCAACAAGTGCCCCATTGCAGTCCCAGAAACAGACTAGTTCCAACAAGTGCCCCATTGCAGTCCCAGAAACAGACTAGTACCAACAAGTGCCCCATTGCAGTCCCAGAAACAGACTAGTTCCAACAAGTGCCCCATTGCAGTCCCAGAAACAGACTAGTGCCAACAAGTGCCCCATTGCAGTCCCAGAAACAGACTAGCACCAACAAGTGCCCCATTGCAGTCCCAGAAACAGACTAGTTCCAACAGAGTGCCCCATTGCAGTCCCAGAAACAGACTAGTTCCAACAAGTGCCCCATTGCAGTCCCGAAACAGACTAGTTCCAACAGGAGTGCCCCATTGCAGTCCAAGAAACAGACTAGTTCCAACAAATTGCCCCATTGCAGTCCCAGAAACAGACTAGTTCCAACAAGTGCCCCATTGCAGTCCCAGAAACAGACTAGTTCCAACAAGTGCCCCATTGCAGTCCCAGAAACAGACTAGTGCCAACAAGTGCCCCATTGCAGTCCCAGAAACAGACTAGTGCCAACAAGTGCCCCATTGCAGTCCCAGAAACAGACTAGTACCAACAAGTGCCCCATTGCAGTCCCAGAAACAGACTAGTACCAACAAGTGCCCCATTGCAGTCCCAGAAACAGACTAGTTCCAACAAGTGCCCCATTGCAGTCCCAGAAACAGACTAGTACCAACAAGTGCCCCATTGCAGTCCCAGAAACAGACTAGTTCCAACAAGTGCCCCATTGCAGTCCCAGAAACAGACTAGTGCCAACAAGTGCCCCATTGCAGTCCCAGAAACAGACTAGTACCAACAAGTGCCCCATTGCAGTCCCAGAAACAGACTAGTGCCAACCAGTGCCCCATTGCAGTCCCAGAAACAGACTAGTGCCAACAAGTGCCCCATTGCAGTCCCAGAAACAGACTAGTTCCAACAAGTGCCCCATTGCAGTCCCAGAAACAGACTAGTTCCAACAAGTGCCCCATTGCAGTCCCAGAAACAGACTAGTTCCAACAAGTGCCCCATTGCAGTCCCAGAAACAGACTAGTTCCAACAAGTGCCCCATTGCAGTCCCAGAAACAGACTAGTGCCAACAAGTGCCCCATTGCAGTCCCAGAAACAGACTAGTGCCAACAAGTGCCCCATTGCAGTCCCAGAAACAGACTAGTACCAACAAGTGCCCCATTGCAGTCCCAGAAACAGACTAGTACCAACAAGTGCCCCATTGCAGTCCCAGAAACAGACTAGTTCCAACAAGTGCCCCATTGCAGTCCCAGAAACAGACTAGTGCCAACAAGTGCCCCATTGCAGTCCCAGAAACAGACTAGTGCCAACAAGTGCCCCATTGCAGTCCCAGAAACAGACTAGTACCAACAAGTGCCCCATTGCAGTCCCAGAAACAGACTAGTACCAACAAGTGCCCCATTGCAGTCCCAGAAACAGACTAGTGCCAACAAGTGCCCCATTGCAGTCCCAGAAACAGACTAGTGCCAACAAGTGCCCCATTGCAGTCCCAGAAACAGACTAGCACCAACAAGTGCCCCATTGCAGTCCCAGAAACAGACTAGTTCCAACAAGTGCCCCATTGCAGTCCCAGAAACAGACTAGTTCCAACAAGTGCCCCATTGCAGTCCCAGAAACAGACTAGTTCCAACAAGTGCCCCATTGCAGTCCCAGAAACAG
>NW_027001391.1:5000-7534 GCF_036934945.1 Oncorhynchus masou masou
TGGACAGGGGGCCAGAGGTTAACAGGACGGACAGGGGGCCAAGAGGTTTACAGGATGGACAGGGGGCCAGAGGTTTACAGGATGGACAGGGGGCCAGAGGTTTACAGGGCGGCCAGGTGGCCAGAGGTTTACAAGACAGACAGGGGGCAAGAGGTTTACAGGATGGACAGGGGGCAAGAGGTTTACAGGATGGACAGGGGGCAAGAGGTTTACAGGATGGACAGGGGGCAAGAGGTTTACAGGATGGACAGGGGGCAAGAGGTTTACAGGATGGACAGGGGGCAAGAGGTTTACTGGATGGACAGGGGGCAAGATGTTTACAGGATGGACAGGGGGCAAGAGGTTTACTGGATGGACAGGGGGCAAGAGGTTTACAGGATGGACAGGGGGCAAGAGGTTTACAGGATGGACAGGGGGCAAGAGGTTTACAGGATGGACAGGGGGCAAGAGGTTTACAGGATGGACAGGGGGCAAGAGGTTTACAGGATGGACAGGGGGCAAGAGGTTTACTGGATGGACAGGGGGCAAGAGGTTTACAGGATGGACAGGGGGCAAGAGGTTTACAGGATGGACAGGGGGCAAGAGGTTTACAGGATGGACAGGGGGCAAGAGGTTTACAGGATGGACAGGGGGCAAGAGGTTTACAGGATGGACAGGGGGCAAGAGGTTTACAGGATGGACAGGGGGCAAGAGGTTTACAGGATGGACAGGGGGCAAGAGGTTTACAGGATGGACAGGGGGCAAGAGGTTTACAGGATGGACAGGGGGCAAGAGGTTTACAGGATGGACAGGGGGCAAGAGGTTTACAGGATGGACAGGGGGCAAGAGGTTTACTGATGGACAGGGGCAAGAGGTTTACTGGATGGACAGGGGGCAAGAGGTTTACTGGATGGACAGGGGGCAAGAGGTTTACAGGATGGACAGGGGGCAAGAGGTTTACATGGATAGGGGCAAGAGGTTTACGATGGACAGGGGCAAGAGGTTTACAGGATGGACAGGGGGCAAGAGGTTTACAGGATGGACAGGGGGCCAGAGGTTACAGGATGGACAGGGGGCAAGAGGTTTTGGACAGGGGGTAAAGAGGTTTACTGGATGGACAGGGGCAAGAGGCTGGATGGAAGGGGGCAAGATGTTTACTGGATGGACAGGATGGACAGGGGGCAAGAGGTTTACAGGATGGACAGGGGGCAAGAGGTTTACAGGATGGGACAGGACAGGGGCAAGAGGTTTACAGGATGGACAGGGGGCAAGAGGTTTACAGGATGGACAGGGGGCAAGAGGTTTACAGGATGGACAGGGGGCAAGAGGTTTACAGGATGGACAGGGGGCAAGAGGTTTGCAGAGGTTTGATGGACAGGGGGCAAGAGGTTTACTGGATGGACAGGGGGCAAGAGGTTTACTGGATGGACAGGGGGCAAGAGGTTTACTGGATGGACAGGGGGCAAGAGGTTTACTGGATGGACAGGGGGCAAGAGGTTTACTGGATGGACAGGGGGCAAGAGGTTTACTGGATGGACACTGGGGGGGCAAGAGGTTTACTGGATGGACAGGGGGCAAGATGTTTACTGGATGGACAGGGGGCAAGAGGTTTACAGGATGGACAGGGGGCAAGAGGTTTACAGGATGGACAGGGGGCAAGAGGTTTACAGGATGGACAGGGGGCAAGAGGTTTACAGGATGGACAGGGGGCCAGAGGTTTACAGGATGGACAGGGGGCCAGAGGTTTACAGGATGGACAGGGGGCCAGAGGTTTACAGGATGGACAGGGGGCAAGAGGTTTACAGGATGGACAAGAGGTTTACAGGATGGACAGGGGGCAGAGGTTTACAGGATGGACAGGGGGCAAGAGGTTTACTTACAGGGATGGACAGGGGGCAAGAGGTTTACAGGATGGACAGGGGGCAAGAGGTTTACTGGATGGACAGGGGGCAAGAGGTTTACTGATGGACAGGGGGCAAGATGTTTACTGGATGGACAGGGGGCAAGAGGTTTACTGGATGGACAGGGGGCAAGATGTTTACTGGATGGACAGGGGGCAAGAGGTTTACAGGATGGACAGGGGGCAAGAGGTTTACAGGATGGACAGGGGGCAAGAGGTTTACAGGATGGACAGGGGGCAAGAGGTTTACAGGATGGACAGGGGGCAAGAGGTTTACAGGATGGACAGGGGGCCAGAGGTTTACTGGATGGACAGGGGGCAAGAGGTTTACTGGATGGACAGGGGGCAAGATGTTTACTGGATGGACAGGGGGCAAGAGGTTTACAGGATGGACAGGGGGCAAGAGGTTTACTGGATGGACAGGGGGCAAGAGGTTTACTGGATGGACAGGGGGCAAGAGGTTTACAGGATGGACAGGGGGCAAGAGGTTTACAAGAGGTTTAGGATGGACAGGGGGCAAGAGGTGATGGACAGGATGGACAGGATGGGGGCAAGAGGTTTACAGGATGGACAGGGGGCAAGAGGTTTACTGGGATGGACAGGGGGCAAGAGGTTTACAGGATGGACAGGGCCAGAGGTTTACAGGATGGACAGG
>NW_027001392.1:0-7532 GCF_036934945.1 Oncorhynchus masou masou
TATGTATAGGGCTGCCTCTAGTGTAACTCCTGTATATATAGCTGCCCTGTGTTCCAATCTCTGTATATATATAGGGCTGCCCCTGTGTTCCAACCTCTGCATGTATATAGGGCTGCCCTGTGTTCCAATCTCTGTATATTTAGGGCTACCCCGTGTTCCAACCCTGTATGTATATGGGCTGCCCTGTGTTCCAACCTCTGTATGTATAGTGGGCTGCCCTGTGTTCCAATCTCTGATATATATAGGGCTGCCCCGTGTTCCAATCTCTGTATGTATATAGGGCTGCCCCGTGTTCCAATCTGTGTATGTGTATATAGGGCTGCCCTGTGTCCCAACCTCTGTATGTATAGGGCTGCCCTCGGTTCCAACCTCTGTATATATATGGGCTGCCCTGTGTTCCAATCTCTGTATGTATAGTGGGCTGCCCCGTGTTCCAATCTCTGTATGTATATAGGGCTGCCCCGTGTTCCAATCTCTGTATGTATAGGGCTGCCCTGTGTTCCAATCTCTGTATGTATATAGGGCTGCCCTGTGTTCCAATCTCTGTATGTATAGGGCTGCCCTGTGTTCCAATCTCTGTATGTATATAGGGCTGCCCTGTGTTCCAATCTCTGTATGTATAGGGCTGCCCTGTGTTCCAATCTCTGTATGTATAGGGCTGCCCTGTGTTCCAATCTCTGTATGTATAGGGCTGCCCTGTGTTCCAATCTCTGTATGTATAGGGCTGCCCTCTGTTCCAATCTCTATGCATAGGGCTGCCCTGTGTTCCAATCTCTGTATATATAGGGCTGCCCTGTGTTCCAATCTCTGTATGTATAGGGCTGCCCTGTGTTCCAATCTCTGTATGTATAGGGCTGCCCTGTGTTCCAATCTCTGTATATATAGGGCTGCCCTGTGTTCCAATCTCTGTATGTATATAGGGCTGCCCCGTGTTCCAATCTCTGTATATATATAGGGCTGCCCCGTGTTCCAATCTCTGTATATATATAGGGCTGCCCCGTGTTCCAATCTCTGTATGTATATAGGGCTGCCCTGTGTTCCAATCTCTGTATATATAGGGATGCCCTGTGTTCCAATCTCTGTATGTATAGGGCTGCCCTGTGTTCCAATCTCTGTATGTATAGGGCTGCCCTGTGTTTCCAATCTCTGCATGTATATAGGGCTGCCCCTGTGTTTAATCTCTGTATGTAGGGCTGCCCTGTGTTCCAATCTGTATGTAGGGCTGCCCCGTGTTCCCAACCTCTGTATGTATATAGGGCTGCCCCTGTGTTCCAATCTCTGTATGTATATAGGGCTGCCCCGTTCCAATCTCTGTATATATAGGGCTGCCCTGTGTTCCAATCTCTGTATGTATAGGGCTGCCCTGTGTTCCAATCTCTGTATGTATAGTAGCTGGCCCTAAAGCCCCCGTGTTCCAATCTCTGTATATATATAGGGCTGCCCCGTGTTCCAATCTCTGTATATATAGGGCTGCCCCGTGTTCCAATCTCTGTATATATATAGGGCTGCCCCTGTTCCAATCTCTGTATATATAGGGCTGCCCTGTTCCACCCTGTATATATAGGCTGCCCTGTTCCAATCTCTGTATATATAGGGCTGCCCCGTGTTCCACCCTGTATGTATAGGGCTGCCCCGTGTTCCAATCCCTGTATGTATATAGGGCTGCCCGTGTTCCAATCTCTGTATGTATATAGGGCTGCCCTGTGTTCCAATCTCTGTATGTATAGGGCTGCCCTGTGTTCCAATCTCTGTATGTATATAGGGCTGCCCTGTGTTCCAATCTCTGTATGTATATAGGGCTGCCTCTGTGTTCCAATCTCTGTATGTATAGGGCTGCCCTGTGTTCCAATCTCTGTATATATAGGGCTGCCCTGTGTTCCAATCTCTGTATGTATAGGGCTGCCCGGTGTTCCAATCTCTGTATGTATAGGGCTGCCCTGTGTTCCAATCTCTGTATGTATAGGGCTGCCCTCTGTTCCAATCTCTATGCATAGGGCTGCCCTGTGTTCCAATCTCTGTATATATAGGGCTGCCCTGTGTTCCAATCTCTGTATGTAGGGCTGCCCTGTGTTCCAATCTCTGTATGTAGGGCTGCCCTGTGTTCCAATCTCTGTATGTATAGGGCTGCCCTGTGTTCCAATCTCTGTATGTAGGGCTGCCCTGTGTTCCAATCTCTGTATATATATAGGGCTGCCCCGTGTTCCAATCTCTGTATATATATAGGGCTGCCCCGTGTTCCAATCTCTGTATATATATAGGGCTGCCCCGTGTTCCAATCTCTGTATATATATGGGCTGCCCCGTGTTCCAATCTCTGATATATATATAGGGCTGCCCCGTGTTCCAATCTCTGTATATATATAGGGCTGCCCCGTGTTCCAATCTCTGTATATATATAGGGCTGCCCCGTGTTCCAATCTCTGTATATAGGCTGGCCCGTGTTCCAATCTCTGTATATATATAGGGCTGCCCGTGTTCCAATCTCTGTATGTATATAGGGCTGCCCCGTGTTCCAATCTCTGTATGTGTATAGGGCTGCCCCGTGTTCCAATCTCTGTATGTGTATAGGGCTGCCCTGTGTTCCAATCTCTGTATATGTATATAGGGCTGCCCTGTGTTCCAATCTCTGTATATATATAGGGCTGCCCCGTGTTCCAATCTCTGTATATATATAGGGCTGCCCCGTGTTCCAATCTCTGTATATATATAGGGCTGCCCCGTGTTCCAATCTCTGTATATATAGGGCTGCCCTGTGTTCCAATCTCTGTATATATGAGGGCTGCCCTCAGTGTTCCAATCTCTGTATGTATAGGGCTGCCCTGTGTTCCAATCTCTGTATGTATAGTAGGGCTGCCCCGTGTTCCAATCTCTGTATGTATATGGGCTGCCCTGTGTTCCAATCTCTGTATTTATATAGGGCTGCCCTGTGTTCCAATCTCTGTATGTATATAGGGCTGCCCTGTGTTCCAATCTCTGTATATATATAGGGCTGCCCTCTGTTCCAATCTCTGTATATATATAGGGCTGCCCTGTGTTCCAATCTCTGTATGTATAGGGCTGCCCTCTGTTCCAATCTCTGTATGTATATAGGGCTGCCCTGTGTTCCAATCTCTGTATGTATATAGGGCTGCCCTGTGTTCCAATCTCTGTATGTATATAGGGCTGCCCTGTGTTCCAATCTCTGTATGTATATAGGGCTGCCCCGTGTTCCAATCTCTGTATGTATATAGGGCTGCCCCGTGTTCCAATCTCTGTATATATATAGGGCTGCCCCGTGTTCCAATCTCTGTATATATAGGGCTGCCCTCGGTTCCAATCTCTGTATATATATAGGGCTGCCCTGTGTTCCAATCTCTGTATGTATAGTGGGCTGCCCCGTGTTCCAATCTCTGTATGTATATAGGGCTGCCCCGTGTTCCAATCTCTGTATGTATAGGGCTGCCCTGTGTTCCAATCTCTGTATGTATATAGGGCTGCCCTGTGTTCCAATCTCTGTATGTATATAGGGCTGCCCTGTGTTCCAATCTCTGTATGTATATAGGGCTGCCCTCTGTTCCAATCTCTGTATAGTATAGGGCTGCCCTGTGTTCCAATCTCTGTATGTATAGGGCTGCCCGGTGTTCCAATCTCTGTATGTATAGGGCTGCCCTGTGTTCCAATCTCTGTATGTATAGGGCTGCCCTCGTGTTCCAATCTCTGTATGTATAGGGCTGCCCTGTGTTCCAATCTCTGTATGTATATGGGCTGCCCTGTGTTCCAATCTCTGTATATATATAGGGCTGCCCCGTGTTCCAATCTCTGTATATATATAGGGCTGCCCCGTGTTCCAATCTCTGTATATATATAGGGCTGCCCCGTGTTCCAATCTCTGTATATATAGGGGCTGCCCTCGTGTTCCAATCTCTGTATGTATATAGGGCTGCCCTGTGTTCCAATCTCTGTATGTATAGTAGGGCTGCCCTGTGTTCCAATCTCTGTATGTATATAGGGCTGCCCCGTGTTCCAATCTCTGTATGATATAGGGCTGCCCTGTGTTCCAATCTCTGTATGTATATAGGGCTGCCCTGTGTTCCAATCTCTGTATGTATATAGGGCTGCCCTGTGTTCCAATCTCTGTATGTATATAGGGCTGCCCTGTGTTCCAATCTCTGTATGTATATAGGGCTGCCCTGTGTTCCAATCTCTGTATGTATAGGGCTGCCCTGTGTTCCAATCTCTGTATGTATAGGGCTGCCCTGTGTTCCAATCTCTGTATGTATAGGGCTGCCCTCTGTTCCAATCTCTGTATGCATAGGGCTGCCCTGTGTTCCAATCTCTGTATGATATAGGGCTGCCCTGTGTTCCAATCTCTGTATGATATAGGGCTGCCCTGTGTTCCAATCTCTGTATGTATATAGGGCTGCCCCGTGTTCCAATCTCTGTATATATATAGGGCTGCCCCGTGTTCCAATCTCTGTATATATAGGGCTGCCCCGTGTTCCAATCTCTGTATATATATAGGGCTGCCCCGTGTTCCAATCTCTGTATATATATAGGGCTGCCCCGTGTTCCAATCTCTGTATATATATAGGGCTGCCCTGTGTTCCAATCTCTGTATATATATAGGGCTGCCCTGTGTTCCAATCTCTGTATATATATAGGGCTGCCCCGTGTTCCAATCTCTGTATATATATAGGGCTGCCCCGTGTTCCAATCTCTGTATATATAGGGCTGCCCCGTGTTCCAATCTCTGTATATATATAGGGCTGCCCTCGGTTCCAATCTCTGTATATATATAGGGCTGCCCTGTGTTCCAATCTCTGTATGTATAGTGGGCTGCCCCATGTTCCAATCTCTGTATGTATATAGGGCTGCCCCGTGTTCCAATCTCTGTATGTATAGGGCTGCCCTGTGTTCCAATCTCTGTATGTATATATGGCTGCCCTGTGTTCCAATCTCTGTATGTATATAGGGCTGCCCTGTGTTCCAATCTCTGTATGTATATAGGGCTGCCTTCTGTTCCAATCTCTGTATGTATAGTGCTGCCCTGTGTTCCAATCTCTGTATGTATAGGGCTGCCCGGTGTTCCAATCTCTGTATGTATAGGGCTGCCCTGTGTTCCAATCTCTGTATGTATAGGGCTGCCCTCTGTTCCAATCTCTATGCATAGGGCTGCCCTGTGTTCCAATCTCTGTATATATAGGGCTGCCCTGTGTTCCAATCTCTGTATGTAGGGCTGCCCCGTGTTCCAATCTCTGTATATATAGGGCTGCCCCGTGTTCCAATCTCTGTATATATAGGGCTGCCCCGTGTTCCAATCTCTGTATATATATAGGGCTGCCCCGTGTTCCAATCTCTGTATATATATAGGGCTGCCCCGTGTTCCAATCTCTGTATATATATAGGGCTGCCCCGTGTTCCAATCTCTGTATATATATAGGGCTGCCCCGTGTTCCAATCTCTGTATATATATAGGGCTGCCCCGTGTTCCAATCTCTGTATATATAGGGCTGCCCCGTGTTCCAATCTCTGTATATATAGGGCTGCCCCGTGTTCCAATCTCTGTATATATATAGGGCTGCCCCGTGTTCCAATCTCTGTATATATATAGGGCTGCCCCGTGTTCCAATCTCTGTATATGTATAGGGCTGCCCCGTGTTCCAATCTCTGTATATGTATAGGGCTGCCCCGTGTTCCAATCTCTGTATATATATAGGGCTGCCCCGTGTTCCAATCTGTGTATATATATAGGGCTGCCCCGTGTTCCAATCTCTGTATATATATAGGGCTGCCCCGTGTTCCAATCTCTGTATATATATAGGGCTGCCCCGTGTTCCAATCTCTGTATATATATAGGGCTGCCCCGTGTTCCAATCTCTGTATATATAGGGCTGCCCCGTGTTCCAATCTCTGTATGTATAGTGGGCTGCCCCGTGTTCCAATCTCTGTATGTATAGGGCTGCCCTGTGTTCCAATCTCTGTATATATAGGGCTGCCCTGTGTTCCAATCTCTGTATATATAGGGCTGCCCTGTGTTCCAATCTCTGTATGTATATAGGGCTGCCCTGTGTTCCAATCTCTGTATGTATATAGGGCTGCCCCGTGTTCCAATCTCTGTATGTATATAGGGCTGCCCTGTGTTCCAATCTCTGTATATATAGGGCTGCCCCGTGTTCCAATCTCTGTATGTATATAGGGCTGCCCTCTGTTCCAATCTCTGTATGTATATAGGGCTGCCCTGTGTTCCAATCTCTGTATGTATAGGGCTGCCCTGTGTTCCAATCTCTGTATGTATATAGGGCTGCCCTGTGTTCCAATCTCTGTATGTATAGGGCTGCCCTGTGTTCCAATCTCTGTATGTATATAGGGCTGCCCTGTGTTCCAATCTCTGTATGTATATAGGGCTGCCCTGTGTTCCAATCTCTGTATGTATATAGGGCTGCCCTCTGTTCCAATCTCTGTATGTATAGGGCTGCCCTGTGTTCCAATCTCTGTATGTATAGGGCTGCCCGGTGTTCCAATCTCTGTATGTATAGGGCTGCCCTGTGTTCCAATCTCTGTATGTATAGGGCTGCCCTCTGTTCCAATCTCTGTATGCATAGGGCTGCCCTGTGTTCCAATCTCTGTATATATAGGGCTGCCCTGTGTTCCAATCTCTGTATGTATAGGGCTGCCCTGTGTTCCAATCTCTGTATGTAGGGCTGCCCTGTGTTCCAATCTCTGTATATATAGGGCTGCCCCGTGTTCCAATCTCTGTATATATAGGGCTGCCCCGTGTTCCAATCTCTGTATATATATAGGGCTGCCCCGTGTTCCAATCTCTGTATATATATAGGGCTGCCCTGTGTTCCAATCTCTGTATATATATAGGGCTGCCCTGTGTTCCAATCTCTGTATATATATAGGGCTGCCCTGTGTTCCAATCTCTGTATATATATAGGGCTGCCCCGTGTTCCAATCTCTGTATATGTATAGGGCTGCCCTGTGTTCCAATCTCTGTATGTATAGGGCTGCCCTGTGTTCCAATCTCTGTATATATATAGGGCTGCCCCGTGTTCCAATCTCTGTATGTATATAGGGCTGCCCCGTGTTCCAATCTCTGTATGTATATAGGGCTGCCCTGTGTTCCAATCTCTGTATGTATATAGGGCTGCCCTCGTGTTCCAACCTCTGTATATATAGGGCTGCCCTGTGTTCCAATCTCTGTATGTATATATAGGGCTGCCCCGTGTTCCAATCTCTGTATGTATAGTGGGCTGCCCCGTGTTCCACCCTGTACTGTATAGGGCTGCCCTGTGTTCCAATCTCTGTATGTATATAGGGCTGCCCTGTGTTCCAATCTCTGTATGATATAGGGCTGCCCTGTGTTCCAATCTCTGTATGTATATGGGCTGCCTCTCTGTTCCAATCTCTGTATGTATAGGGCTGCCCTGTGTTCCAATCTCTGTATGTATAGGGCTGCCCTGTGTTCCAATCTCTGTATGATATAGGGCTGCCCTGGTGTTCCAATCTCTGTATGTATAGGGCTGCCCCTCTGTTCCAATCTCTGTATGT
>NW_027001393.1:0-7530 GCF_036934945.1 Oncorhynchus masou masou
TGTCTTGTAATGTCTGTTCCTGTCCTTTCTTCACTCTGTCTCTCTCTGCTGGTCTTTTTAGGTTACCTTCTCTGTCTCTCATTCTTCAGCTGTTCTACATCTCCCTAACTAGCTCATTCACTCTTTCCCACCTGTTCTCTCTTCCCCCTCTGATTAGGTCTCTATTTCTTTTCTGGTCCTGCTACTTTCAGTGTCTGATTCTTGTTTGTGTTTTTGATGCCAGAAGCAAGCTGTCGTCCCGTTTGCTTCCACCTTGTCCTATCCTGTCGGAGTCTGCCTGGCAGGTGCATCCTGCATTATACTAACGTTCTTTTTGTTCCATTGACTACGTTGGAAGAGGATTTATGCCATTCCTGTTTTTCATTAAAGAACTCTGTTTTCTGTTAAAACCGCTTTGGGTCTTCACTCAAGTACATAACAGAAGAATCAGACCAAGAATGGACCCAGCGGCCCCGGACCCTTTTCACTCCGCCGCTGAGATCCAGGGAGCGATGCTAGGCAGACACGAGGAGGAATTGTCTGCTGCTGACATGCCGTTGAGACCCTGGCTGTCCAAGTCCCCGACCTCACAAGACAGGTTCACCAACCCACCTGATCCATCGCCCACTTCCAGGGTTTCCGAGTCTCCGGAGCCCAGGATCAACAACCCGCCGTGTTACTCTGGGGAGCCCACTGAGTGCCGCTCATTCCTCACTCAGTGTGATGTGGTGTTCTCTCTCCAGCCCAACACTTATCTCCAGGAGCGCAGCCCCGCACGCTCTACGCTATTTCTCTCCTTACCGGGACGGGCGCGTGAGTGGGGCACGGCAATCTGGGGAGGCGAGGGCTGAGTGTATTAACCAGTATCAGGACTTTAAGGAGGAGATGATACGGGTTTTTGACCGTTCTGTTTTTGGGGAGGAGGCTTCCAGGGCCCTGTCTTCCCTATGTCAGGGGAATCGATCCATAACGGATTATTCTATTGAGTTTCGCACTCGCTGCCTCTAGTGACTGGAACGAGCCGGCTTTGCTCGCCGTTTTCTGGAGGGACTGCCGAGGTTAAGGATGAGATCCTCTCCCGGGAGGTTCCTTCCAGTCTGACTCCTTAATAGCTCTCGCTATTCCGCATAGAGCGACGGTTTGATTCGTCGCCGAGCTCGTGGAAAGGAGCCGCGTTCTCCGTTGCTCCCCTCTCCACATCACTGCCACCTGCCGCATCACTGCCACCCTCCTCCGCCGGCTCGGATGCTGAGCCTATGCAGCTGGGGGGCATCCGCATCTCGGCCAAGGAGAAGGAACGGAGAATCACCAATCGCTCCCTCTCTGTCTCTACTGCGGCTCCGCTGGTCATTTTGTCACCTCATGTCCAGTAAAAGCCAGAGCTCATCAGTAAGAGGAGTGGCCACTGGTGAGCGCAACACTCAGGCCTCCTCTCCCTTCTGGATCACGCACTACCTTTCCGGTCCATCTCCGCTGGCCCGGTTCATCTGCTTCCTGCAGTGCCTTGATAGACTCTGGGGCGGAGGGCTGTTTTATGGACGAGACCTGGGCTCGGGAACATGACGTTCCTCTCAGACAGTTAGTGGAGCCCACGGCCTTGTTCGCTTTAGATGGTAGTTCTCTCCTCTAAGATTCAGCGGAGACGCTGCCTTTAACCCTCACTGTCTCTGGTAATCATAGCGAAACCATTTCTTTTCTAATTTTTCGCTCACCTTTTACACCTGTTGTTTTGGGTCATCCCTGGCTAGTGCGCCATAACCCTTCTATTAATTGGTCTAGTAATACTATCCTATCCTGGAATGTTTCTTGTCATGTGACCTGTTTAATGTCTGCTATCCCTCCTGTTTCCTCTGTCTCTTCTTCACTATTTCTTTCTCTGGTCCTGCTACTTTCAGTGTCTGATTCTTGTTTGTGTTTTTGATGCCAGAAGCAAGCTGTCGTCCCGTTTGCTTCCACCTTGTCCTATCCTGTCGGAGTCTGCCTGGCAGGTGCATCCTGCATTATACTAACGTTCTTTTTGTTCCATTGACTACGTTGGAAGAGGATTTATGCCATTCCTGTTTTTCATTAAAGAACTCTGTTTTCTGTTAAAACCGCTTTTGGGTCTTCACTCAAGTACATAACATACTTATATATATATATATACTTATATATATATATACTTCCTCCTGCAATGCATGTAGGAGGAAGTAGAGACAGAGAGAGAAAGGAAGCAAGGAGAGAGAGAGTTTAGTACAGTGGTTACCAAACTTGGGGTCGGGCCCCATGTGGGGTCCCCTGAGAAAATATATATAAGGGACTATTTACCAGTTGTGCACTCTCAGAGAGTCTGTTTTTGTTTGTTTGGGGGATGTCTGTAGACACGGCAAGAGTCGCGGGACAGTTTTAAAATGTCCTTTCATCCGAAATCTCGCAAACACACTGTCATCAGGGTCTCTAGATCTCACTCTCTAGTTGCCTACTTGAGCCGACTGGGTGCTGGGGCAGTTCGTTTCACATCTCAGGCCCTCGGCCCATGCCGCACGAGGGCGGAGTTAGCCATTTGAGAGAGTGGTGAATGTGCTGCTAAAAAGGCGAATCCGGGAGGCAAATCTGAGGAACGCATGCAAATATAACGAATAAACCCCTATTCATGATTCAACTCATTTCTCAAAGAGGCAGGCACGATGAAACTCAATCAGAAGCATTCTGAGCTTTGATCATTGTTGGGAACAATATTTAGATGTTGGGCTGGAGTTGATTTTCTTAATTGTGTACAATATATATATTTTTATTATTATACATTTTTTCAAACTAAACCGGACCTCAGTGTCCTCACATGCAGTTACAGCCATGTCTGTTAGAAAACATGATTAGTCCAAAACTTCTTCATACCACAAGTATCATTCAGTCAGAGTCCACTGTTTAAAAGGATCGACAATCTCGATCCATCCTATTTTTGAGATTCCCTTCCTGCTCTTTTCCTCTCTCCATCATACAGCTGTAAATTGATTTCACACTTAAGTGATAACCTGGCCAGTGCCTAGCTGCTGGAGCTCCCATTGTCTGCAGGCAATGCAAATTAATTACTGCAATTAGCTGATGGAAGAGGAGTGGACTGAAGGGAGGACGAGGGAGAGAGAGATGGCTGTACTCTCTCTGCGTGCTTTTGTCACTGTGCTCTCCGTGACTTGGAGAAGGATGGCTAAAATTAGCATCCATCTTGTCAACGTTGGAAGGTTCCAGTTGTGACAGAGGTGGAAGCTATACTGCTGTAACGATTCTCGCCTGTCGAAGGAGAAGCGGACCAAAATGCAGCGTGGTGGTTATTCATGTTCTTTAATAAAAGGAACTAGACATTAAATAACAAAACAATAAATGTGTGAAAACCTATACAGCCTATCTGGTGACAATAACCACAGAGACAGGAACAATCACCCACAAAACACTCAAAGAATATGGCTGCCTAAATATGGTTCCCAATCAGAGACAATGATAATCACCTGCCTCTGATTGAGAACCGCCTCAGGCAGCCATAGACTATGCTAGACACCCCAAGACAAAACACACCACAAAAACCCCATGTCACACCCTGGCCTGACCAAATAAATGCTGTACAAAGAGAAAACAAGGCCAAGAATGGATCCCTGCTGGACCCCACATATACTTCTGGTTGGATCTAATGTCCAGAATGTGCATTTCCTTGAAAACCAACAATGACACATTATTCCATCACTTGCAGGTGCTATCTCATGCCCACTAGCTGCTGTGCTTAAGTAACTGTTATATTTAAAGGCTTAGGCAGCCTTTCCAAGGACAAATATGTCCATCAGAGGGAGGCCTCATTTGAGACCGAGACGTATTTTAAGCAGTTTCCTGGAACACAATGTGCCGGAGATTTATTTTGGTTTGAATTGCTCCGGTGGTACATATTTCTAATGGAGCTGTGAGCGGTGTGAGTTTGACAATTATCTCTGGCAGCTAAAGAGCGACAACATTGTTTGTCTCCCAGTGGCCTGCAACCATACAGATGACATCAGTCGTTCTGTAGAGAAAATGAGACAATCTCGAAATTACATTCTGTTGTGCTACCCTTGTACAAATATACAAGCATGCATAACAGAAGCACACATTTCTGGGTTGGGGCTTTAGCTACTATGTAATAAGTAGGTAACAATGTAGAGACAACATATATCTCCTTTTTTATTTGTACAATTTGTATTATGAGTCACACTCAGGATTTAACAATTCAATCTATTTCCCCCCATTGTTTGGAGCATATTTCTTTCTCACTATGTTTCTTTTACATTTCCATGCTCTCTCCCCTCCCCCTCTCCCTGTGTTGTTCTCTTTAATTTCGTTAATCCACAGCTCTCGGCTGCTAATCTCCAAATTAAACAGAATGGTTGAAAGGTCAGCCCAGAACAATCTGCTGAGGCATTATGGATCCCCTGAAGCCTCCTTCCTGGGAGGAACTAATCTCTCTGTGGCCCAGCAGCAAGGGGAGCCCTGGCCCAGCGTTGCGCCCACTCCGTGTTACAAATGACACGCTCCCGACGAGCCAGCCACACTACGTTAGCCATTAGCAAGAGCGTGGTGGAGGTCTCCGGGCCTCCTTGACCTCCCTGTGCTAAATGTATATTAGCATATTCCCACCTGTGGCAACCATTATGCTCCAGCCTTGGTTACATGAATTAAGCCTTGTTTGCTGTTAATATTATGCCAAAAGTGATACCTTGGGAACGTTAAAGTGCATTGGTACCATTTTATGTCCTTTAGTGCTTGTCCAAATCCATCTGTATTCATTAGTAGCTGATGCACAATGCTACTGAGTGAACTAAGACTCAAATAATCCATTAGGTTGAAGAATGTTCAGTTAGAATTCCTGTGTTAGGATGTTTGTAAAATGATAGGCCAACTACTATTGGGCAATGTCACTGTTCTAGGCATAGGGATCGATTTTCCTTAACTCTGGACTGTAATTCTAGTGCTATTAAAACTCTATTGGAAAATCACATAAGCCTCTCCCTCCCATTTCCTCCCCTTCGCCTTACCGTCTCTTTCACAGTTTCATTAGAACATATTGAACAAGAGGGAGAAAAAACGCAAAGACGAACATATAAAATATGCAATTGCTCTCACTCCCTTATAATTGCCTGTGGAGATTGCACTGTAAACCTGCAAGGTACTCCAGAGATTGAATACTCATATAACAGCCACTGAAATCTTACCATTGTGATTGACATGCCACAAATTTACGCAATTGTTCTCCGTGCCTTCGATGGCGTTAAGTTCTGTTAAGCACATTAGGAATTCATGAAACATCAGATCGTAGGTGCATCTGACTAATTACCTGAACACCGTAGTTGGTAAATAGAATGTTTTTCCTCGTTGACAGCATATTTTAATCAAGCACGTAATTTGTTAGCAGGAGTTAACATCAACCTGCTTCACCTTTATCCACCAAGATAAATATATGATGGTGTAACTTTGTCTTCATGGTCAGTGCTCGTATTGACAAAAACAACTCCCTCTTTAGACAACATTTTGCCACATTAGTTATCCCAGAAGAGCCCCCAAAAATCTGGAACATGTGTAACATGTTAAAATGAAGAGAACCAGAGATGTCACCTTATTTTTGGTTGGCTTCTCTTCCACTCATCAATGTGAACTAACATCGCCTACAATTTGGGATGATGTACAGTGTATTCGGAAAATATTCAGACCCCTTCACTTTTTCCACATTTTGTTACATTACAGCCTCATTCAAAAATGTCCCTCATCAATATACACCCAATAACCCATAATGACAAAGTTAAAACAGGTTGAGAAATTTTAGCAAATGTATTCAAAACAAATAACTGAAATATCACATTAACATAAGTATTCAGACCCTTTACTCAGTATTTTTTTTGAAGCACCTTTGGCAGTGATTACAACCTCGAGTCGTCTTAGGTATGACGCTACAAGCTTGGCACACCTGTGTTTAAGGAGTTTCTCCCATTCTTCTCTGCAGATCCTCTCATGCTCTGTCAGTTTGGATGGGGAGCGTCGCTGCACAGCTATTTTCCGGTCTCTGCAGAGATGTTCGATCAAGGGCATTCAGAGATTTTTCCTGAAGCCATTCCTGCATTGTCTTGGCTGTGTGCTTAGGGTTTTTGTCCTGTTGGAAGGTGAACCTTCACCCCAGTCTGAGGTCCTGAGTGCTCTGGTGCAGTTGTTCCTGAAGGATCTCTGTACTTTGCTCCATTCATCTTTGCCTTGATCCTGACTAGTCTCCCAATCCCTGCTGCTGAAAAACATCCCCACAGCATGATGCTGCCACCACCATGCTTCACCGTAGGGATGGTGCCAGGTTTCCTCCAGACGTGACGCTTGGCATGCAGGCCAAAGAGTTCAATCTTGGTTTCTTCAGACCAGAGAATCTTGTTTCTCATGGTCTGAGAGTCCTTTAGGTGCCTTTTGGCAAACTCCAAGCGGGCTGTCATGTGTCTTTTACTGAGTAGTGGCTTCTGTCTGGCCACTCTACCATAAAGGCCTGATTGGTGAGATGGTTGTCCTTCTGGAAGGTTTTCCCATATCCACAGATTAACTCTGGAGCTCTGTCAGAGTGACCATCGGGCTCTTTGTCACCTCCCTGACCAAGGCCTTTCCCCTCGATTGCTGAGTTTGGCCGGGCCGCCAGCTCTAGGAAGAGTCTTGGTAATTCCAGACTTCTACCATCTAAGAATGATGGAGTTCTACTGTATTCCTGAGGGACATTAATGCTGCAAAATTTGGGACCCTTCACCCAGATCTGTGCCTCAACACAATCCTGTCTCGGTACTCTATGGACAATTCCTTCATCCTCATGGCTTGGTTTTTGCTCTGTTACATCTGCGCCTGCCACACCCTCTACTGCTCATCCTGTGTCTCCCTAACCTGCCGCCACTCCCCCAGTGCTCTTTCCCTCTTTCTCTCTGTGTGTGGGTGTGTGTGATTTTGTGGGCGGAGACAGGTGTGCTGGAGTCAGAGCAGATCCCCACCAGCTGCAACCTGTTCCATAATCAAAGACCTCTACAAATATTCAGCCCTGCCATTTCCATGCTGCCAGATCATAACCTCTGCTCAGTCAGTCTGCATTTTTAGCCATTTGTTCCTGCATACATCCAGTTTTTGTGTTGAGCTGTTTTCCCTTGCCTGAAGCTGCTTTCCTCTCCACTACAGTTCTGTTCACTCTGACTCTGGTCCCTGTCTCCAGTCCCACATCTCGTCAGTCCTGCTACCCTGTCCTGGACCCCCCCCCCCCACTCTACTGCTTCCTTGGATTCCTCCCCAGGACCTGCTTACCCAGCCCCAACTCCCCTCGCTCCAGCCTCAGCCTCAGCACCTGGCTCCCTGCAACCCGCCCAAGCTTTCCCTGGCCTGCATCCCATCTTCTCCCGTTTTTCAATAAATACCTTGGTTACCTTATCCCAGTTTCCTCGTCTGTTTGCTCTTGTGTTCACCTGCGCCACTCAGCGTAACACTGTCAACTGTGGGACCTTATATAGACAGGTGTGTGCCTTTTCAAATCATGTCCAATTAATTGAA
>NW_027001394.1:0-7529 GCF_036934945.1 Oncorhynchus masou masou
GGTTGTCTGCTCTCCTGCCTCACCTCTCCCATGGTGGGGTTGTCTGCTCTCCTGCCTCACCTCTCCCATGGTGGGGTTGTCTGCTCTCCTGCCTCACCTCTCCCATGGTGGGGTTGTCTGCTCTCCTGCCTCACCTCTCCCATGGTGGGGTTGTCTGCTCTCCTGCCTCACCTCTCCCATGGTGGGGTTGTCTGCTCTCCTGCCTCACCTCTCCCATGGTGGGGTTGTCTGCTCTCCTGCCTCACCTCTCCCATGGTGGGGTTGTCTGCTCTCCTGCCTCACCTCTCCCATGGTGGGGTTGTCTGCTCTCCTGCCTCACCTCTCCCATGGTGGGGTTGTCTGCTCTCCTGCCTCACCTCTCCCATGGTGGGGTTGTCTGCTCTCCTGCCTCACCTCTCCCATGGTGGGGTTGTCTGCCTTGTAGCCATCCAGCTTGTCCTGCAGGAGCTGAGCCAGAGTGGTACAGTCTTTATACTCCCTGAGTCAAGTAGACAACAGACAGGCTCTTAGCTTTCCAACAGACAACAGTCTATACAGGTGTTAGACACGATAGGAGTTAAACGCTGTGTATCAGTACAATAGAAAGCCTAGTGACTGATAGTGCTTCCTCTCTCCCTCTCTCTCTCACCCTCTGTATCTGACGCCAGGGTATTCCTTCAGGGTATTGCAGAGAGTGGCGATCTGCTCAGCACAGCGCTCCAACATGTTGTGCTTAATGTCAGCCTTGTAGGGGCTGTAGAAGTCCTGGAAGGCATCTGTCTTGTCCAGGGAAAACACCTAGACACACAGACATAAGACAGATAAGAGGGAATAGACATACATACCACAGGAGGTTGGTGGCACCTTAAATGGAAAGAACGGGCTCTGGGTAATGACTGGAGCGGAATCAGTGGAATGGTATCAAATACATCAAACACATGGTTTCTATTCCATTAGCTCTGTTCCAGCCATTATTATGAGCCGTCCTCCCCTCAGCAGCCTCCACTGCTACATACACACAGAGAAATAATTAATGACATGTATTTTATTAGGCTCTTTTTACATCAATAGTTATCACAAAGTCTTTACAGTTGCCCGGCCTAGACTCCAAATATTACGGTCACTTTCCGAAAATATTTGGAATATTCCTGTAATCAGGATGGAATGAGCAAGATATCCATGAATCTGCCCGGGAATTTGGTGAAATTAACACAATTTTGCAACCCTATCCAGTGGGCATGCAGGGTCGTCGTGCAGGTGGCACAGTGGCAGTGTGTGAGATTGAGTCAAACAGTGTGTGTGTGTGTGTGTGTGTGTGCGTGGGGGGGGTAATATAATCCTCTTTCATTACGCTGAGTGCTGCCCAAATGACTGACAACACAGTACAGTGCTGTAGGAGCAGATGCGACATCTTTCATTATTTTTGTAGGAGGGATTTCCCAAATGCACCATTATGACATAAATGACAGTTTATTTCCAATCTGACACTTCCTATTTCGCTTCCTAATTCTGCTCCTCCATCCTTTCCCACTTTCTCTACTTGCCCCGTAATGTCAGGCAGGCTCTCTCTTCCCCCATGCACCACCACTGTCACTGGCACCTCTACATGTGGTTGAGCCCATCTGTTGATCGCCCATTTGGTGTGCAAACAAGCTTCCCTTGTCACACAACCCTACTTCACCCCCCATTGGCTACTGGCCAGTATGTTGCTACATCAGCCAATGAGGTGGGGATTAGAGCCTCCCTTCTAGCCACTCCGCTCTGCTCTGGAACATTCCATCAGGAGAGGGAGACAAACCCAGCTCATTCAGCTAATCCCTCATCTCCTCCCCCTTCTCTTCGCTTATTCCTCCCCCTCTCCAATTGTGCTTTCTTTCAGACAGACAGACAGTTCAGACCTGAGACTCATAGGGCAGACAGACAGACAGACGAACAGACAGACAGACAGACAGACAGACAGACAGACAGACAGAGGCAGTTCTGACCTGAGACTCATAAAGACAGACAGACAGACAGACAGACAGGTTCTCACCTGAGACTCATAAGACAGACAGACAGACAGGTTCTCACCTGAGACTCATAGGGCAGAAAGGCGATGTGGATCTCAGTCAAGGTCTTCATGGCTTTGGACGCGCTGGGATTTCGGTCAACAAATTAAACAATGAATCTGGGATTGCTGTGAGGGAGGGGGGACAAAAATATTAATTAAAAGATGAAAGAAAAAGGGAAATAGAATAGAAATCAATATACTCTACTGTGGAAGGTTGAGTGTTGGTATGGTGTCAAAGAGGAGTTGACTGTCGCTTCATCTGTTAGTCCGTTCCCAGTACTCCAGCAGGCGGTCAGACTGCTCCATACTCTAATTGACATATACAGCAGGCGATGGTATGTCGTCGTCTCCGGGTCTCTCTGATATTACTCACTGTCAGTGAAGAAGACGTGAGCTCCTCTGTATCTGGGCGACCGAGGGTCTCTGAAGTCATCTATGAGTGCCTCCACAGTCTGGGGAGAAGGAACGGTTGGCAACATCATTAGAATCTTACCATAGAAAGCAGAACGCCTGTGGTCCTGTGTGGCTTAGATGGTAGAGCATGGTGTTTCCATCTCCAGAGCTGTGGGTTTCATATCCCACTGGAGCCACCCATATGTTCATGCATGAATGTACCACAGTAAATGCTTCGATGAAAGCATCTACCAAATGGCTCCCATACCTCATCATTGGGAGTTATTAAGTAGATGGCCTCCATGCTTGGGAGAGGCTCCCGTTTCTTGCCGATGTCTTCAACAACTGGACAGGAGAAGACAGAAAAGCACAGCCATTCAGTTAGTCAATTGAAGGTGCTACACTGTTCGCTCAATTTCAGTTTATGTTAGAAAACAAGCACTGAATAGTGTAGGGAATCATTGTACCATATAAATCGCTGTGAAATTAAACAAAACTTTTTTTTTTACAGCTGTTTGAGGCAGGTGGACCAAAACAGAAAGTAAAAGGCTCAAGTGCAAGTCTCTGCTGTGTTACAGAGGGTGGATGTGGGGGATACATTTTAGTAAATAATTTTGCAACCAGGAAATTACATTGGCCACTAGATAAGACAGCCACAAATTCAAAGCAACTTTCCGGTGGGAGAAATCAATAAGAGAATATCACAGCCAATCTCTGGTGGGTAAGTAACACTGTGAAAAACTTAATTCCATTATTACTGCAGATATATTATTGACATTTTCTGAAATAACAATGCAAATAAAAAACATGGTGTATCACCTTGAAGGGATGCTGAACAGGAAGTGTGTATATGTGGGACATTGAGTGGTACTCACTGGTGATGCCCTCTGACATGATATCTGTCATCTTACAGCAGGATGACATCATCCTCATGCTCAGCTTGTCTACGACCAGCACCTGGGGCAGGGAAGGAGGACACAGGTCAGAGGTCACAGTGCGTCGAAGGGCTCTAGTCAAAGCAGTACGCTATATAGGGGAATAGGTGCCATTTGGGCGAAGACCAGCGCTATCATGTACTATCATAACCAAGACGCAACCATTCATAACCAAGACGCAGCCATTCATAACCAAGATGCAGTCATTCATAACCAAGACGCAGCCATTCATAACCAAGACACAGTCATTCATAACCAAGACGCAGTCATTCATAACCAAGATGCAGTCATTCATAACCAAGATGCAGCTATTCATAACCAAGACACAATCATTCATAACCAAGATGCAGCCATTCATAACCAAGACGCAGTCATTCATAACCAAGATGCAGCCATTCATAACCAAGACACAGCCATTCATAACCAAGACACAGCCATTCATAACCAAGACACAGTCATTCATAACCAAGACGCAGTCATTCATAACCAAGACGCAGTCATTCATAACCAAGATGCAGCTATTCATAACCAAGACACAATCATTCATAACCAAGATGCAGCCATTCATAACCAAGACGCTGTCATTCATAACCAAGATGCAGCCATTCATAACCAAGACGCAGTCATTCATAACCAAGATGCAGCTATTCATAACCAAGACGCAGTCATTCATAACCAAGATGCAGCCATTCATAACCAAGACGCAGCCATTCATAACCAAGATGCAGTCATTCATAACCAAGACGCAGCTATTCATAACCAAGATGCAGCCATTCATAACCAAGACACAGCTATTCATAACCAAGACGCAGCCATTCATAACCAAGACACAGTCATTCATAACCAAGATGCAGTCATTCATAACCAAGACGCAGTCATTCATAACCAAGACGCAGCCATTCATAACCAAGACACAATCATTCATAACCAAGACGCAGCGATTCATAACCAAGACGCAGCCATTCATAACCAAGATGCAGCTATTCATAACCAAGACGCAGTCATTCATAACCAAGATGCAGCTATTCATAACCAAGACGCAGTCATTCATAACCAAGATGCAGCTATTCATAACCAAGACGCAGTCATTCATAACCAAGACGCAGTCATTCATAACCAAGACACAGCCATTCATAACCAAGACACAGTCATTCATAACCAAGACACAGTCATTCATAACCAAGACACAATCATTCATAACCAAGACGCAGTCATTCATAACCAAGACACAATCATTCATAACCAAGACGCAGTCATTCATAACCAAGACACAGCCATTCATAACCAAGACACAGTCATTCATAACCAAGACACAATCATTCATAACCAAGACACAGTCATTCATAACCAAGACACAATCATTCATAACCAAGACGCAGTCATTCATAACCAAGACGCAGCCATTCATAACCAAGACGCAGCCATTCATAACCAAGACACAATCATTCATAACCAAGACGCAGCGATTCATAACCAAGACGCAGCCATTCATAACCAAGATGCAGTCATTCATAACCAAGACACAGTCATTCATAACCAAGACACAGTCATTCATAACCAAGACACAATCATTCATAACCAAGACGCAGTCATTCATAACCAAGACACAATCATTCATAACCAAGACGCAGTCATTCATAACCAAGACACAATCATTCATAACCAAGACGCAGCGATTCATAACCAAGACGCAGCCATTCATAACCAAGATGCAGCCATTCATAACCAAGATGCAGTCATTCATAACCAAGATGCAGCTATTCATAACCAAGACGCAGCCATTCATAACCAAGATGCAGCCATTCATAACCAAGATGCAGTCATTCATAACCAAGATGCAGCTATTCATAACCAAGACGCAGTCATTCATAACCAAGACACAGCCATTCATAACCAAGACACAGTCATTCATAACCAAGACACAGTCATTCATAACCAAGACACAGTCATTCATAACCAAGACACAGTCATTCATAACCAAGACACAATCATTCATAACCAAGACGCAGTCATTCATAACCAAGACACAATCATTCATAACCAAGACGCAGTCATTCATAACCAAGACACAATCATTCATAACCAAGACGCAGTCATTCATAACCAAGACACAATCATTCATAACCAAGATGCAGCTATTCATAACCAAGACGAAGTCATTCATAACCAAGATGCAGCCATTTATAACCAAGATGCAGCCATTTATAACCAAGATGCAGCTATTCATAACCAAGACGCAGTCATTCATAACCAAGATGCAGCCATTTATAACCATTGATATGCAGTTCCTTCAGAAAGTATTAATATATACTGAACAAAAATATAAAACGCAAAATGTAGTGTTGGTCCCATGTTTAATGAGCTGAAATAAAATATCCCAGGAATTGTCCATACCCACAAAAAGCTTATTTATTTAAAATGTTGAGCACAAATTTGTTTACATCATTGTTAATAAGCATTTCTCCTTTACCAAGATAATCCATACACCTAACAGGTGTGGCATATCAAGAAGCTGATTAAACAGCATGATCATTACACAGGTGCACCTTGTGCTGGGGGACAATAAAAAGCCACTCTAAAATGTGCATCTTTGTCAACACAATACCACAGATGTCTCAAGTTTTGAGGGAGCGTGCAATTGGCATCCTGACTGCAGGAATGTCCACCAGAGCTGCTGCCAGAGAATTGAATGTTATTTTCTCTACAGTAAGCTGCCTCCAACGTCAATTTAAAGAATTTTATGGATCCCCATAATACATACGTCCAACCTGCTCACAACCGTAGACCACGTTTAACCATGCCAGCCCAGGACCTCCACATCTGGCTTCTTCACTGGCGGGATCATCTGAAGGGGTGCTGAGGTGTATTTCTGTCTGTAATAAATCCCTTTTGTTGGAAAACCACATTCTGATTGGCTGGGCCTGGTTTCCCAGCGGATCCATGGGTAGGCATAGGCCCACCTGATTGGGAGCCAGACCCACCCATGGATCCACCCTTGCCCAGTCATGTAAAACCCATAGATTCGGGCCTAATTTACTTATTTCAATTGACTGATTTCCTTACATTAACTGTAACTCAGTAAACTCTTTGAAATTGTTGCATGTTGCTTATATTTATGTTCAGTATACTTTCTGAAGGCACTGTAAAAGCTGGGCTCCATACCTTCCATTCTCCTTTCTTGTGTACCTTCTTGATGACGCCATTCATAATCCCTAAAGGAGAAATCATTGATTAGTACACTTCAGTTTGCACAGTAAACTTTTTGTGATAAAAGCATTGTAGGCTATTTCCCCCTTGTCATATACAGTAAGTTTCGCCAGGTCTCACTGACCTCAACTATTGGAACAACATTAGCAAAGCCTGGGCGTCTAAGCATAATGTTTCAGATTAAAAAATGGATGTCAGATATTTTTTTCTCGTGAATTCTGGTGACAGACGGTGTTAGCGGTGAGGACACAGTCATTGTTGGCATTTAATGGACTCCTCGGAGGGGTATGAAGTAGGCATGTCATACAGTGTAACACTTGAATTCCATCTGTGTGGAGTTTTGGAATTGCACCCCTTGGAACCCTCTGGAAGACTGTTCTGCATCCCAAATGGAACCCTATTACCTTTAAACTGTGCTACTCTTGACCGGGACCTAGGGAATAGGGTGCCATTTGGGACACATATCCCAACTAACAGCAAACGTTCCCGCAACTTTCGAGAACGTTCCCTTTCCTCATCATCTAATGTTTGGACCATGTGGTCCACCACGGTTTGACCTCGAGAGAGGCTGGGCAGAGAGTGCAGCACAATCTGAGCCACTTCACCATAGCATCCATCATCCGGACATTCCAAAATGAGAATAGGTATGTACTGCAGACATTGGACCTCTATTACTTTTACTACTTGACAGCGGTACAACAAAAGCACAGTAACGACCATAAATTAAAAATATATACTGTAAGGGGAAACAAAGCCAGTGTTTCATGTATTACTATATACAGTATATGAAATTGGGAGCTATACTACTTTGTAACATGTTTATCTTGTATACTGTATAACTGTAGTGTTTACTGTACTGTATGCTATTTTGTTTTTGTAGAACTGAAAGACCACCACGTGGAACATGTCTATTTACAGACCAACAGGAGGCTTCCATTGTGCAAATGGTAGTTGAAAATGATGCC
>NW_027001395.1:0-7529 GCF_036934945.1 Oncorhynchus masou masou
ATTCAAACCACTAGGCTACCTGCTGGTTACTGGCACAACGCTCTAACCACTAGGCTAAATGCTGGTTACTGGCCCAATGC
Source organism: Oncorhynchus masou masou (assembly GCF_036934945.1). NCBI lineage: Eukaryota > Metazoa > Chordata > Actinopteri > Salmoniformes > Salmonidae > Oncorhynchus > Oncorhynchus masou. Next base: position 81 of record NW_027001395.1, read on the forward strand.
TCTAACCACTAGGCTACCTGCTGGTTACTGGCCCAACTCTCTAACCACTAGGCTACCTGTTGGTTACTGTCCCAACGCTCTAACCACTAGGCTACCTGCTGGTTACTGGCCCAACGCTCTAACCACTAGGCTACCTGCTGGTTACTGGCCCAACGCTCTAACCACTAGGCTACCTGCTGTTTACTTGCCCAATGCTCTAACCACTAGGCTACCTGTTGGTTACTGTCCCAACGCTCTAACCACTAGGCTACCTGCTGGTTACTGGCCCAACGCTCTAACCACTAGGCTACCTGCTGGTTACTGGCCCAACGCTCTAACCACTAGGCTACCTGCTGGTTACTGGCCCAACGCTCTAACCACTAGGCTACCTGCTGGTTACTGGCCCAACGCTCTAACCACTAGGCTACCTGCTGGTTACTGGCCCAACGCTCTAACCACTAGGCTACCTGATGGTTACTGGCCCAACGCTCTAACCACTAGGCTACCTGCTGGTTACTGGCCCAACGCTCTAACCACTAGGCTACCTGCTGGTTACTGGCCCAACGCTCTAACCACTAGGCTACCTGCTGGTTACTGGCCCAACGCTCTAACCACTAGGCTACCTGCTGTTTACTTGCCCAATGCTCTAACCACTAGGCTACCTGTTGGTTACTGTCCCAACGCTCTAACCACTAGGCTACCTGCTGGTTACTGGCCCAACGCTCTAACCGCCAAGCTACCTGGTGGTTATTGGCCCAACGCTCTAACCACTAGGCTACCTGCTGGTTACTGGCCCAACGCTCTAACCACTAGACTACCTGCTGGTTACTGGCCCAACGCTCTAACCACTAGGCTACCTGCTGGTTACTGGCCCAACGCTCTAACCACTAGACTACCTGCTGGTTACTGGCCCAACGCTCTAACCACTAGGCTACCTGCCACACCAATAGATGCGCTAAAAGGTACAGCTAATTAAAAGCTTATTGCCCACATGCCTTCTCCTCTCACAGAACCAGGTAAAGAGTAAACGTGCGTCCCAAATGGCACCCTATTCCCTATGGGGTCCTGGTCTAAAGTAATGCACTACATAGCTAAATAGGGTGCCATTTGGGACATACCCTGACATAAATAGCCTTTTTTTAAATTATGAGCAGTGTAAACAAGAACATAAATAACGTAACATGTGGTAGACAAAGTACCCAATTGTCATACTTGAGTAAAGTAAAAGATACCTAAATAAAAAATATGACTCAAGTAAAAGTGAAAGTCACCCTGTAAAATACAACTTAAGTAAAAGTCTAAAGTATTTGGTTTTAAATATACTTAAGTGTCAAAAGTCAATTAAATTGCTAAAATATAAAAATGTCTAAACTAGATGGCACCATTTTTATTTTTTTAAATGTTTTAATTGATGGATATCCAGGGCACATTCCAACACTCAGACATCATTTACAAATGTGTTTAGTGAGTCCTCCAGATCAGAGGCAGTAGGGATGACCAGGATGTTCCCTGTTTAGTGAGTCCTCCAGATCAGAGGCAGGAGGGATGACCAGGGATGTTCTCTGTTTAGTGAGTCCTCCAGATCAGAGGCAGTAGGGATGACCAGGATGTTCTCTGTTTAGTGAGTCCTCCAGATCAGAGTGCAGTAGGGATGACCAGGGATGTTCTCTGTTTAGTGAGTCCTCCAGATCAGAGGCAGATCAGAGGCAGTAGGGATGACCAGGATGTTCTCTGTTTAGTGAGTCCTCCAGATCAGAGCAGGAGGGATGACCAGGATGTTCTCTGTTTAGTGAGTCCTCCAGATCAGAGGCAGGAGGGAGGACCAGGGATGTTCTCTGTTTAGTGAGTCCTCCAGATCAGAGGCAGTAGGGATGACCAGGATGTTCTCTGTTTAGTGAGTCCCTCCCGTGATCAGAGGCAGATGACCAGGGACAGCCTTTCTGTTTAGTGAGTCCTCCAGATCAGAGGCAGTAGGGATGACCAGAGATGTTCTCTGTTTAGTGAGTCCTCCAGATCAGAGGCAGATCAGAGGCAGTAGGGATGACCAGAGATGTTCTCTTGACAAGTGTGTGAATTAGAAAAAGTTTCCTGTCCTGCTAAGCATTCAAAATGTTCTATAATTTTGGCTGTCGGGGAAATGTACAGAGTAAAAAGTGCATAATTTAAAGTAGTTCACTAGGAAGGGAATCGGGTGTCATTTGGGACACAGCTTGAGTCTAGTCTGGCAGGGTTACAGTATCAAGGCGTCAGACAAACACAAAGAGAAGTAGGAAATGTAACGGGATTGCCTGCTTGTTCTACACCAATACACACGGGTGGACACATGGGATGATGTGTCTCAGGTAGTGCATTACATAGGGAAAAGGGTTCCATTTGGAACGCAAACATGGAGTGCTCCCCCTACTGAACAGAGCGATTACAGGCATCTCAACACTTCACTGTACTCGTAACACATTCATCCAAAAAATAGTATATTTAGTTTTTGGATCTCTTGTGCCAACCGTGTGTTCCGTTGCTTTTTAACCAATATTGTTATTTATTACCAAGGATGTAAAGTACTTAAGTTAAAATACTTGAAAGTACTACTTAAGTCGTTTTTGGGGGGGATATCTGTCCTTTGCTACTTATATTTTTGACAACTTTATACTTTTACTTCTGTTACAGTCCTAAAGAAAAGTAGGACTCATAAGGTGGTCTACATTAGTGGACTGTAGGGAATAGGGATGCAGTCGGTGAGACGGACAGACTTTTTACGGTACCTACACATATTTCTAATGGATATCCTCATGGAAGTTAGCAAAGCTGTGTTTGGTTTAGCACTGTTCTCAGAAATGTTTCAGTTAGTTCCCTTTGATTTTCTCTCCTCACATTGTCTTTCACTAAAAGGAATTAACCCGGCACATAGAACCACAACCAGTCTTTACCCAGCACATAGAACCACAACCAGTCTTTACCCAGCACATAGAACCACAGCCAGTCTTTACCCAGCACATAGAACCACAGAGTAGTGGTTAGCCTTCCTGACTGCAGATCACATGTTCCAGCTCCATCTCTGGCCCTCTACTACCCACTATCCCCCTCTACACTTTCCCATCTCTGGCCCTCTACTTCCCACGAACCCCCTCTACACTTTCCCATCTCTGGCCCTCTACTTCCTACTAACCCCCTCTACTACCCAGTAACCCCCTCTACTTCCTACTAACCCCCTCTACTTCCTACTAACCTCCTCTACACTTTCCCATTTCTGGCCCTCTACTTTGTACTAACCCCCTCTACTTCCCACTATCCCCCTCTACTTCCCACTATCCCCCTCTACTTCCCACTATCCCCCTCTACTTCCCACTATTTCTGTTTTTTTTAATCAATCAAATTGACATACTATAAAAGGTACAGTGCCTTGCGAAAGTACTCGGCCCCCTTGAACTTTGCGACCTTTTGCCACATTTCAGGCTTCAAACATAAAGATATAAAACTGTATTTTTTTGTGAAGAATCAACAACAAGTGGGACACAATCATGAAGTGGAACAACATTTATTGGATATTTCAAACTTTAACAAATCAAAACTGAAAAATTGGGCGTGCAAAATTATTCAGCCCCCTTACTTTCAGTGCAGCAAACTCTCTCCAGAAGTTCAGTGAGGATCTCTGAATGATCCAATGTTGACCTAAATGACTAATGATGATAAATACAATCCACCTGTGTAATCAAGTCTCCGCATAAATGCACCTGCACTGTGATAGTCTCAGAGGTCCGTTAAAAGCGCAGAGAGCATCATGAAGAACAAGAACACACCAGGCAGGTCCGAGATACTGTTGTGAAGAGGTTTAAAGCGGATTTGGATACAAAAAGATTTCCCCAAGCTTTAAACATCCCAAGGAGCACTGTGCAAGTGATAATATTGAAATGGAAGGAGTATCAGACCACTGAAAATCTACCAAGACCTGGCCGTCCTCTAAACTTTCAGCTCATACAAGGAAGACTGATCAGAGATGCAGCCAAGAGGCCCATGATCACTCTGGATGAACTGCAGAGATCTACAGCTGAGGTGGGAGACTCTGTCCATAGGACAACAATCAGTCGTATATTGCACAAATCTGGCCTTTATGGAAGAGTGGGAAGAAGAAAGCCATTTCTTAAAAGATATCCATAAAAAGTGTTGTTTAAGGATTTGCCACAAGCCACCTGGGAGACACACCAAACATGTGGAAGGTGCTCTGGTCAGATGAAACCAAATTGAACTTTTTGGCAACAATGCAAAACGTTATGTTTGGCGTAAAAGCAACAGCTCATCACCCTGAACACACCATACCCACTGTCAAACATGGTGGTGGCAGCATCATGGTTTGGGCCTGCTTTTCTTCAGCAGGACGAGGAGATGGTTAAAATTGATGGGAAGATGGATGGGCCAATACAGGACCATCCTGATGGAGTCTGCAAAAGACCTGAGACTGGGACGGAGATTTGTCTTCCAACAAGACAATAATCCAAAACATAAAGCAAAATCTACAATGGAATGGTTCAAAAATAAACATATCCAGGTGTTAGAATGGCCAAGTCAAAGTCCAGACCTGAATCCAATCGAGAATCTGTGGAGAGAACTGAAAACTGCTGTTCACAAATGCTCTCCATCCAACCTCACTGAGCTCGAGCTGTTTTGCAAGGAGGAATGGGAAAAAATGTCAGTCTCTCGATGTGCAAAACTGATAGAGACATACCCCAAGCGACTTACAGCTGTAATCGCAGCAAAGGTGGCGCTACAAAGTATAAACTTAAGGGGGCTGAATAATTTTGCACGCCCAATTTTTCAGTTTTTGATTTGTTAAAAAAGTTTGAAATATCCAATAAATGTCCCACTTGTTGTGTCCCACTTGTTGTTGATTCTTCACAAAAAAATACAGTTTTATATCTTTATGTCTGAAGCCTGAAATGTGGCAAAAGGTCGCAAAGTTCAAGGGGGCCAAATACTTTCGCAAGGCATCAGAGGACATCTGCTTTGTGCATGACACAAGTAATTTTTCCAACAATTGTTTACAGACAGATTATTTCATTGTATCACAATTCCAGTGGGTCAGAAGTTTACATACACAACATTGACTGTGCCTTTAAACAGCTTGGAAAATTACAGAAAAATGATGTCATGGCTTTAGAAGCTTCTGATAGGCTAATTTACATCATTTGAGTCAATTGGAGGTGTACCTGTGGATGTTTTTCAAGGACTACCTTCAAACTCAGTGCCTCTTTGCTTGACATCATGGGAAAATCAAAAGAAATCAGCCAAGACCTACAAGAAAAACAATTGTAGACCTCCACAAGTCTGGTTCATTATTGGAAGAAATTTCCAAAGCGCTTGAAGACACCACGTTCATCTGTACAAACAATAGTACGCAAGTATAAACACTATGGGACCACGCAGCCGTCATACCGCTCAGGAAGGAGACGCATTCTGTCTCCTAGAGATGAATGTACTTTGGTGCTGAAAAGTGCAAATCAATCCCAAAACAGCAGAAAAGGACCTTGTGAAGATGCTGGAGGAAACGGGTACAAAAGTATCTGTATCCACAATAAAACGAGTCCTATATCGACATAACCCGAAGAGCCGCTCTGCAAGGAAGAAGCCACTGCTCCAAAACCACCATAAAAAAGCCAGACTACAGTTTGCAACTGCACATTGGGACAAAGATTGTACTTTTTGGAGAAATGTCCTCTGGTCTGATGAAACAAAAATAGAACTGTTTGGCCACAATGACCATAGTTATGTTTGGAGGGAAAAAGGGGAGACTTGCAAGCTGAAGAACTCCATCCCAACCGTGAAGCACGGGGTGGCAGCATCATCTTGTGGGGGTGCTTTGCTACAGGTTGGGACTGGTGCACTTCACAAAACTGATGGAAATTTGAAAGAAATGCTACCAAATACAAATTGAGTGTATGTACACTTCTGACCCACTGGGAATGTGATGAATGAAATAAAATCTGAAATAAATAATTATCTCTACTGTTATTCTGACATTTCACAATCTTAAAATAAGTGGTGATCCCAACTGACCTAAGACAGGGAATTTTTTACTCTGATTAAATGTCAGGAATTGTGAAAAACTAAGTTTAAATGTAGTTGTAAGGTGTATGTAAACTTCCGACTTCAACTGTATATACAGTTGAAGTCAATCTCTGTTACATAGAATTCCGACCGTTTGCGATGAAACTCAAATTGAGCTCAGGTGCATCCTGTTTCCATTGATCATCTTGAGATGTTTCTACAACTTAGAGTCCACCTGTGGTAAATTCAATTGATTGGACATGATTTGGAAAGACACACACCTGTCTATATAGGTCCCACAGTTGACAGTGCATGTCAGTGCAAAAACCAAGCCATGAGGTCAAAGGTATTGTCGGTAGAGCTCTGAGACAGGATTGTGTCGAGGCACAAATCTAGGAAAGACGAACAAGGAGGTGACCAAGAACCTGATGGTCACTCTGACAGGCGAGGTCCTCTTTGGAGATGGGAGAACCTTCCAGAAGGACCAACATTTCTGCAGCACTCCACTTTGTTTTGGAGTGGCCAGACCCAGCCACTCCTCAGTAAAAAGGCATGACAGCCCACTTGGAGTTTGCCAAGGCACCTAAAGACTCTCTCAGACCATAAAAAAACACGATTCTCTGGTCTGATGAAACCAAGATTGAACATTTTGGCCTGAATGCCAGCGTCACATCTGGAGAGCCTGGCACCATCCTACGTTAAAGCATGGTGGTGGCAGCATCATAGCTAGTGGGGATGTTTTTCAGCGGCAGGGACTAGGAGACTAGTCACAATCGAGGGATTGGGTTGTCATTATGGGGTATTGTGATGTCATTATGGAGTATTGTGATGTCATTATGGGGTATGGTGATGTCATTATGGGGTATTGTGATGTCATTATGGGGTATTGGGATGTCATTATGGGGTATGGTGATGTCATTATGGGGTATGGTGATGTCATTATGGGGTAGCGTGATGTCATTATATGGGGTATGGTGAGTGTCATTATGGGGTATGGTGATGTCATTATGGGGTATGGTGATGTCATTATGGGGTATTGGGATGTCATTATGGGGTATGGTGATATCATTATGGGGTATGGTGATGTCATTATGGGGTATTGGGATGTCATTATGGGGTATGGTGATATCATTATGGGGTATGGTGATGTCATTATGGGGTATTGGGATGTCATTATGGGGTATGGTGATATCATTATGGGGTATGGTGATGTCATTATGGGGTATGGTGATGTCATTATGGGGTATGGTGATGTCATTATGGGGTATGGTGATGTCATTATGGGGTATTGGGATGTCATTATGGGGTATGGTGATATCATTATGGGGTATGGTGATGTCATTATGGGGTATGGTGATGTCATTATGGGGTATGGTGATGTCATTATGGGGTATGGTGATGTCATTATGGGGTATGGTGATGTCATTATGGGGT
>NW_027001396.1:0-7528 GCF_036934945.1 Oncorhynchus masou masou
GAGATGGTATCAATCAGGGATGGTATCAATCAGAGATGGTATCAATCAGGGATGGTATCAATCAGGGATGGTATCAATCAGGGATAGTATCAATCAGAGATGTTATCAATCAGGGATAGTATCAATCAGAGATGGTATCAATCAGGGATGGTATCAATCAGAGATGGTATCAATCAGGGATAGTATCAATCAGGGATAGTATCAATCAGAGATGTTATCAATCAGGGATAGTATCAATCAGAGATGGTATCAATCAGGGATAGTATCAATCAGGGATAGTATCAATCAGGGATGGTATCAATCAGGGATGGTATCAATCAGGGATAGTATCAATCAGGGATGGTATCAATCAGAGATGGTATCAATCAGAGATGGTATCAATCAGGGATAGAATCAATCAGGGATAGTATCAATCAGGGATGGTATCAATCAGGGATGGTATCAATCAGGGATGGTATCAATCAGAGATGGTATCAATCAGGGATAGTATCAATCAGGGATAGTATCAATCAGGGATAGTATCAATCAGGGATGGTATCAATCAGGGATAGTATCAATCAGAGATGGTATCAATCAGAGATGGTATTAATCAGAGATGGTATCAATCAGGGATAGTATCAATCAGCGATGGTATCAATCAGAGTATCAATCAGGGATGGTATCAATCAGGGATGGTATCAATCAGGGATGGTATCAATCAGGGATGGTATCAATAAGGGATGGTATCAATCAGGGATGGTATCAATCAGAGATGGTATCAATCAGAGATGGTATCAATCAGGGATAGTATCAATCAGGGATAGTATCAATCAGAGATGGTATCAATCAGAGATGGTATCAATCAGAGATGGTATAAATCAGAGATGACATCAATCAGAGATGGTATCAATCAGGGATCGTATCAATCAGAGATGGTATCAATCACGGATGGTATCAATCAGAGATGGTATCAATCAGGGAGAGTATCAATCAGGGATTGTATCAATCAGGGATGGTATCAATCAGGGATGGTATCAATCAGGGATAGTATCAATCAGAGATGGTATCAATCAGGGATAGTATCAATCAGGGATAGTATCAATTAGGGATGATATCAATCAGGGATAGTATCAATCAGAGATGGTATCAATCAGGGATAGTATCAATCAGGGATAGTATCAATTAGGGATGGTATCAATCAGGGATGGTATCAATCAGAGATGGTATCAATCAGAGATGGTATCAATCAGAGATGGTATCAATCAGGGATGGTATCAATCAGGGATGGTATCAATCAGGGATAGTATCAATCAGAGATGGTATCAATCAGAGATGGTATCAATCAGGGATAGTATCAATCAGGATGTATCAATCAGGATGGTATCAAATCAGGATAGTATCAATCAGGATAGTATCAATCAGGGATGGTATCAATCAGGGATGGCATCAATCAGAGATGGTATCAATCAGAGATGGTATCAATCAGGATAGTATCAATCAGGATAGTATCAATCAGAGATGGTATCAATCAGAGATGGTATCAATCAGGGATAGTATCAATCAGAGATGGTATCAATCAGGATAGTATCAATCAGGGATGGTATCAATCAGGGGATGGTATCAATCGGGGATATCAATCAGGGATAGTATCAATCAGGGATGGTATCAATCAGGGATGGTATCAATCAGAGATGGTATCAATCAGAGATGGTATCAATCAGGGATAGTATCAATCAGGGATGGTATCAATCAGAGATGGTATCAATCAGGGATAGTATCAATCAGAGATGGTATCAATCAGAGATGGTATCAATCAGAGATGGCATCAATCAGAGATGGCATCAATCAGAGATGGTATCAATCAGAGATGGTATCAATCAGGGATAGTATCAATTAGGGATGATATCAATCAGGGATGATATCAATCAGAGATAGTATCAATCAGAGATGGTATCAATCAGGGATAGTATCAATCATGGATAGTATCAATCAGAGATGGTATCAATCAGAGATGGTATCAATCAGGGATGGTATCAATCAGAGATGGTATCAATCAGGGATAGTATCAATCAGGGATGGTATCAATCAGGGATAGTATCAATCAGGGATAGTATCAATCAGGGATGGTATCAATCAGGGATGGTATCAATCAGAGATGGTATCAATCAGAGATGGTATCAATCAGGGATAGTATCAATCAGGGATGGTATCAATCAGGGATGGTATCAATCAGGGATGGTATCAATCAGAGATGGTATCAATCAGGGATAGTATCAATCAGAGATGGTATCAATCAGAGATGGTATCAATCAGAGATGGTATCAATCAGGGATAGTATCAATCAGAGATGGTATCAATCAGGGATAGTATCAATCAGGGATGGTATCAATCAGGGATGGTATCAATCAGGGATAGTATCAATCAGGGATAGTATCAATCAGGGATGGTATCAATCAGGGATGGTATCAATCAGAGATGGTATCAATCAGAGATGGTATCAATCAGGGATAGTATCAATCAGGGATGGTATCAATCAGAGATGGTATCAATCAGGGATAGTATCAATCAGAGATGGTATCAATCAGAGATGGTATCAATCAGAGATGGCATCAATCAGAGATGGCATCAATCAGAGATGGTATCAATCAGAGATGGTATCAATCAGGGAGATAGGATGATATCAATCAGGGATGATATCAATCAGAGATAGTATCAATCAGAGATGGTATCAATCAGGGATAGTATCAATCATGGATAGTATCAATCAGAGATGGTATCAATCAGAGATGGTATCAATCAGGGATGGTATCAATCAGAGATGGTATCAATCAGGGATAGTATCAATCAGGGATGGTATCAATCAGGGATAGTATCAATCAGGGATAGTATCAATCAGGGATGGTATCAATCAGGGATGGTATCAATCAGAGATGGTATCAATCAGAGATGGTATCAATCAGGGATAGTATCAATCAGGGATGGTATCAATCAGGATGGTATCAATCAGGGATGGTATCAATCAGGGATAGTATCAATCAGGGATAGTATCAATCAGAGATGGTATCAATCAGAGATGGCATCAATCAGAGATGGTATCAATCAGAGATGGTATCAATCAGGGATGGTATCAATCAGAGATGGTATCAATCAGAGATGGTATCATTAGACCAAAGGACATTAGACCAATAAGGCATCTGGTTATTAATGTATCTGTCCGTGGAGGTCAAAGGTTGACCATGTTAAAGTGTGTGCGTGCGTGCGTGCGTGTGTGTGTGTGTGTTTGTGCATTGAGGTCGAGCTGTGTTTAGAGGTTAGGTAGTGATGGTAGGGGGACTGGAGGGGTCAACACACCCACCTACAAGGTCACAGCTATTATTTAACAGGCGGATCTGTTGCTGGGGCAGGTCACACATGCTTAAGCGTGTCCAATAAAAGTCCTGGCAGGATGTTGCAGTTCATAAACTAATTTCCCTCCCTCTCTCTCTCTCTCTCTCTCTCTCTCTCTCTCTCTCTCTCTCTCTCTCTCTCTCTCTCTCTCTCTCTCTGTCTCTCTCTGTCTGTCTCTCTCTGTCTTGCCTCACTCTCTCTCTGTCTTGCTCTCTCTCTCTCTGTCTTGCTCTCTCTCTCTCTCTCTCTCTCTGTCTTGCGCTCTCTTTCTCTCTCTCTCTCTCTCTCTCTCTCTCTCTCTCTGTCCTCTCTCTCTCTCTCTCTCTTTCTTGCTCTCCTCTCTCTGTCTCTCTTCTCTCTCTGTCTCTCTCTCCCTCTCTCTGTCTCTCTCTCTCTCTGTCTTGCATTCTCTCTCTCTCTCTCTCTCTCTCTCTCTCTCCCTCTCTCCTTCTTCAGCCTCTCTCTTTGGAATAAAATATGTTTTGTCGCTTTATTGAGAATTAAGTCAGGGAGACTTTATGAATGACTTTGGGCAGTGATACAGGCTTGGAACTAAAACGATGTCTGAAGAAGACTGATGCCTCAATACATTTTGGGTTACACAGCCCAGACACCTCTTTGACTTTGCTATTCATTTATTACATTTAGCTTAAACAAGAGCCATATCTCATAGTGAAACAACACCGTAAACGACCTTTCATTAGCTGGTATGGTTCACATGTTATGCCTAAATCACATCATGGTCTCCACATGTTGATTCAATTAAGTTGAACATTATCCAACGTGTTTCCTCTGTCTGTTAGACTTGTTACTTCCTGACCTGTTTGAATCAGAATAAATCAAAGGGGTCAGAGAGGATGACTGTGACACAACACTGATATAACCCTTCTGGACGGGCTGTCAATGTGGCCTACAACCCCTCATTGACCTCATTGTATGGTTAGGGATTTGACCTCTAACCCCAGCATCTCCCTTTTTAACTTGGTCTCTGAGTCAGCCAGATAAATCACACGTTGTTGCCTCTCAATGTACAAACAAGCCAGAGAGAGGGGGATAAGGACAGAGAGAGGGGGATAAGGACAGAGAAAGGGGGATAAGGACAGAGAGGGGGGATAAGGACAGAGAGAGGGGGATAAGGACAGAGAGAGGGGGATAAGGACAGAGGAGGGGGATAAGGACAGAGAGAGGGGGATAAGGACAGAGAGAGGGGGATAAGGACAGAGAGGGGGATAAGGACAGAGAGAGGGGATAAGGACAGAGAGAGGGGGGATAAGGACAGAGAAAGGGGGATAAGGACAGAGAGGGGGATAAGGACAGAGAGAGGGGGATAAGGACAGAGAGAGGGGGATAAGGACAGAGAGAGGGGGATAAGGACAGAGAGAGGGAGAGAAGAGACAGAGAGAGAGAGAGAGACAAGGAAAGGAGACAGGGGGAGAGAGACATATGCAAGGAAAGGGAGAGGGAAGGAGAGAGAGAGAGAGGGAGAAAAAGGGAGAGAAAGGACAGAGAGAGGGGTGAGAGAGAGAGAGAGAGACACAAGGAAAGGGAGACTGGGGAGAGAGAGAGGGGTGAGAGAGGACGGAAAGAGAGAGGGGAGAGAGGGAGAGAGGCAGGAAAGAGAGCGGGGGTGAGAGAGGAAATGAAAGAGAGAGAAGACAAGGCTCTTAGGAACCTAAAAGTCCACCACATAAAATAGCTATAGATGTCACTATACTCTGAGTTAGGAGGCCACTTCATAAAGTCACCCCTCCTTTCTAATAGAATGTGGGTGGAGTCCAGGAGGTTTGTCTCCTTTCTCCAACTCTGTTGAGGACTTCTAATAGAATGTGGGTGGAGTCCAGGAGGTTTGTCTCCTTTTCTCCACCACTCTGTTGAGGACTTCTAATAGAATGTGTGTGGAGTCCAGGAGGTTTGTCTCCTTTCTCCCACCACTCTGTTGAGGACTTCTAATAGAATGTGGGCGGAGTCCAGGAGGTTTGTCTCCTTTCTCCACCACTCTGTTGAGGACTTCTAATAGAATGTGGGCGGAGTCAGGAGGTTTGTCTCCTTTCTCCACCACTCTGTTGAGGACTTCTAATAGAATGTGGGTGGAGTCCAGGAGGTTTGTCTCCTTTCTCCACCACTCTGTTGAGGACTTCTAATAGAATGTGGGTGGAGTCCAGAGGTTGTCTCCTTTCTCCACCACTCTGTTGAGGACTTCTAATAGAATGTGGGTGGAGTCCAGGAGGTTTGTCTCCTTTCTCCACCACTCTGTTGAGGACTTCTAATAGAATGTGGGTGGAGTTCTTCTCTTTTCACGGGGTTCTGTTGATTTCATTATCTATTTATGTATCCCTTAATCTGTAGGTGCCCCGCCTGTCCTTCTTTTCCCTCGTCTTCCCTTGTTACCATGACAACCCTGTACTATTGCTTGCCCGATCCCAAAAGCCCCTTTAACCTGCTTCAACTCCTGACCTATTTTCTCATGACCAACTGAGGAAATGTAGTGTGTAGATCATTCTCCAGTGTACATGTTGGAAGACACACATATACACCCCCCCTCTCTCTCTCTCTCACCTCTCTCTCACTCACTCACTCACTCACTCACTCACACACACACACACACACACACACACACACACACACACACACACACACACACACACACACACACACACACACACACACACACACACACACACACACACACACACACACACACAGGTCAGAGCTGGTGTGTTTAGATATGCCTGCTTTACCGCTGATCACCTCCAAACTCTGAGAGAACCTCTGTCCCAGGGATTCCCTGGTGGGGTGTAAATAAGATCCCTGAGGTCCCTGAGACAATCCCACGGCGCACGTGCACACACACACACACACACACACACACACACACACACACACACACACACACACACACACACAACAACACGCACTCAGCCAAGCATAACAGCACGAGTCCAGGCCAAATATAAATGATTATTTTGGTATTGAAGGGAGTCTTCCTCAGAGTCGGATGAACTTGTGGATACCATTTGTATGTCCTGCGTGCAATTTGAAGGAGTTGCTAACTAGCGTTAACGCAATGAGCAATGGTATCCACGAGTTAATCTGACTCTGGGGAAGTGGATGAGGGTTTCATTGCCAAAGTCTCTAAGTTTCTTCTTTAAGCATCGCTTATACTTACCCCATGGGCTTTGTCATAAACACTCTTCACGTTTAGAGTTTCTTTTGCTTCAACTAAAGGTCAGAGCAGCCAAACTAGAAAGCTGTCTGGATGGAGTGGCTAAAACCTGCATACAGATGTAGGATCTTAATTTGATCACCCTGCTGCAGGAGAACTTTCCTGCAAAACAGGACATTTCAAACTTGTAGTGTATTTGAGTGTAAAAAAAGGCTTAATTTAAAAAAAGGCTTAATAATTTCTTACATTTAATTTTTCCGCTTCTCCGAAATGCATCATCCCCTTACAATGTCCATGATCCTAATCCACATAATATGACATGTCCTGTTGCTGCAGGATGTAGATCTACCAACGGAGCTACAGAGCTGAGTGAGTGGAGTGTTTGTTGATGAGGAAGGCAGCAGCCAGACAGTCAAACATGTTGGGCATCCCTTCACCCACATCACATTAACAACATGTAGTTACACCACTACTCCCACATCACATTAACAACATGTAGTTACACCACTACGTCACATTAACAACATGTAGTTAAACCACTACACCACTACACCCACATCACATAGTTACAACCCTACACCACTACACCCACATCACATAGTTACAACCCTACACCACTACACCACTACACCACTACACCCACATCACATTAACAACATGTAGTTACACCACTACACCCACATCACATTAACAACATGTAGTTACACCACTACACCACTACACCACTACACCACTACACCACTACACCACTACACCACTACACCACTACACCACTACACCACTACACCACATTTTTTTTCATTTGTATTTTTTACCTTTATTTTACTAGGCAAGTCAGTTAAGAACAAATTCTTATTTTCAATGACGGCCTAGGAACAGTGGGTTAACTGCCTGTTCAGGGGCAGAACGACAGATTTTGTACCTTGTCAGCTCGGGGATTTGAACTTGCAACCTTCGGTTACTAGTCCAATGCTCTAACCACTAGGCTACACTGCCGCC